>NW_007732289.1:25409-27323 GCF_000696425.1 Galeopterus variegatus | reverse complement strand
GGGCGGGAGCCGGCGTCTAGTCACTGGGCCCGGAGGAAGGAGGTCAAGGGCTGCACAGTCACCGACGGGGGCCGCTGGCGAAGAGGGACCATCCTGGCGGCAGCAACGGGCTGGAGGCGGGGCTCAGGAGGGAGGGGTCGTGACCCCGCCGAGTGGAGCTGAGGTCACCTTCGGCCCACCTCACCCTCCAGCCCCCCGGCCTGCCCTCCACGCCCTCCGGTCCCCGCTGCCACCCGCACACTCTCTGTCCCTCGCTGGAGCACCCCACTGCTTGTTTGCGCTCCTTGGGGAAAGAAGGGAAAATGCGAGCGTGTGGAGCGATGTGGGCCTGACCCCACCCCAGCTGGGCCGGCCGGGGAAGAGAGGTCGGGGTGTAGGACTCTCAAGCTAAGGGTGCCATGGCCAGAGACCCCTCGTGGCCCGTCTGGGAAGGGGCTGCTCAGGGTGTCTGGCTGCCTTCTCTGTCTCAGCCTGGGTCTCTGGTCATGTCCTTCTAGAGGCTAGTCATCCTGCAGGACAGAGACCACCTGCTGCCACCCTCCGCAGGAAGATCAGGAGTGGATCCTGCTTTGGTCCCTTTCCACCTGTGCTACCTTTGGAGGGTGCACCAGGGAGGGCCGGGTGGACACACGGACAGGGTTAGATGCTGTGTGAACCCAGACGGATCAGAGAAAAGAGGAGCAGAGCTCTCCCCTTATGAATTTGGAAGGGGCCCCCCTGTGGGAGACTCTGGTGACAGGTGACAGGAGTGTCAGGTGGCAGCCTTGACTTGGGAGATCTGTGACTTATGACCTGGAGCTGGGAATGCAGCACTCATGGCCAGGGGTGCCTGTCACTGCAAGTACCTCAAGGCAAAGGCTGAGGACCAGCACCACGCGGGGCTCTGGAGAGAGCTGTACATTAGTGAACTGCCTCTAGTAGATGGGGCCATCAGAAAACACAGGTGGGACTAAACATGTCCCAGTCGAATGGGTCAAGAGTGGGACTTAGATTGTTTAAGGGACCTTAAGGAGACAGGTCAGAATGGGGGCTTGGAACATAAGGGGAGTGACAGACGCCTCTCGGTTATCCTGAGTGTGAAAGTAACAGATTAGACTTGTCATATGTTCAGAGAAACCTGGCAGAAAGAATACTCCACACACGATAAACCACCAACAGACAGGCCCCAAACCTGAGAATCTCCACCCACCAGGGTGGGGGAAAGGCAGGGGCTGCCCCTGTCCTTAAGGCTGGGGAAGGGGCCAGACTCCTGCAAAGGACTCTGCAATGCCAGATCTTGGCAGGTGACAGGTGCCCTGGCATAGCTGTTATCACAAAAAATGCTAGGATTTTACTAAAAGGATTGCAAATGGTGGTAATTTTGGGAGACAACCGCACGCAATGGCATGAGGGAGCCCCTCAGAGGGCGTCAGGGCGCGAGGCCTGGGCTGGCTGGACACACTCCTGGGTGCGGGAATGACAGCACTGAATTCCCAGTGTACACCTGTGTAGATTTAGCGACACAGGAATATGGTTCCCGGAAGACAAATTTAGCAGCAGAAGAGGCGGCGGCAACGTGGTTATGAGCCCCCCACGGCCCAAACCATGGGGAAGAAATCAGACATCATCGATGCATTAGAAAAGCCAGTCATCAGACCAAGTGCCTGTGGAGAACGCAGAGGCACATGTTTACCAAAATCTTACGGTTACATCTTTGCAAACATGATAGATAAGGTCACTGAACCCAGTTTGCACTCACTCTTAAGGAAAATAACATATTTCAGAGACTGCCGCAGGAGACTAACAGCCCCGAGAGCCTCGCTGGACTGCAACAGGGATTTGACAATGTTCAGAACATCAAATCATCCACAGGAGGAACAGTATGCACATGACACTATTACAGGGAAACGTACAGAGCAGACCGTGATATGGACA
>NW_007732289.1:21121-24573 GCF_000696425.1 Galeopterus variegatus | reverse complement strand
GGAGCGCCGCTGCGCTTCCCAAGCGGGGCACTTATCCAGTGCGCCACCGGGCCGGCCCGCACCTGTTAAGTTTTTAAAGATCAAGAGAATAGCCCCATCCAGGGATAAAAAAAAAAGTCCACAAATTGAGAAGATTATTTGACTATTTGGAGAAAACAATTAACATTCAGGTGTTCTCTTATAACCAATATCAAAATCACTAGGAAAAGCTGACTTTACAAGGGCCAAAGCAGCCCTGATCACCATGATGGATTAAACGTTACTTGAAAACACTGACTCTGGTACCACCCCCTGCCAAAAAAAAAAAAAAAAAAAGAATGGAATAAGGACCAGGAGCTGAGCGAGGCCAGAGCTGGGTTCCAGCCCACTGGTTCCCAGACAGAAACAAATGCAGCCCCTGGAGAGCATTGACCAGGGGACACCCAGCAGCCAGGTGATACAAAGGGTAAGTTGTGGGTCCAGCAGGGACCTGATTCAGTGCTCAACAAAAAGGGCCTGGAGAGGACTAAAAGGCCATGGTGTAAAAGGGAAGGGACACAGCCAACCCTGGTCCCTGAGCTGCAGTGGAGGCAGGGCCCCGTGGCAGGGAGGGGAGGACACGACATTGCTGCCAGAGGTGACACCTGCAACCTCATGGAGGGGGATCCCCACTTGCTGCACAAAGGCCAAACCAGGCCACAGGGGAGATGACACTTGCAACCTCATGGAGGGGGATCCCCACTTGCTGCACAAAGGCCAAACCAGGCCACAGGGGAGGGCATGGACAGGGCAGCCCAGCAGCTGCATTTACAGCAGTGAAGCCACCAGACCACACTTACAGGGAAGACACCTGGGGCCACCCTGCACCCAACTCACAGCCACAGTCACCAGCCACACAACTGGTTCCACACGGTGGAACAGGACTCAGCCTGCAGGAGGAGGGAAATCCCGACACACGACACAGCATGGGTGGACCTGGAGGATGCTGTGCTGAGTGAAACACGCTGGACACGGAAAGGCTCTGTTGCTATGAAGCACCTAAGGCAGTTAAATGCAGAGACAGAAGGGACAGTCCTGGCTACACGGGACGGGGCTGGGCTGAGGGAGCGGTGGCTGTTGTAGGGGTAGTTTCAGCTTTGAAAGATGAAAACTTCTGGACATGTGGTGTGAACGCAGTCACTACCACTGACTGCCCACAGAAATGACTAGATGGTCGAGTCTACAGCATGTGTTTTACTACAATTTTTACAAAAGGAACCAAATATGTTGCCCCAGGGGTCCCCAGCAAGACAGGAGGGGGCCTCTTCTAAGGAGTGGTCCTGGGAGACCCTGCACTCAAGGTCAGCGCTCCCAGGGAGCTGCTGACCCCACCACACCCCAATGCCGAGCCCAGGACACCTGTCATGAGACACACAAGTGCCACCACGTGGACAGGGGATGGGGCTCACCACTAAGGAGCCACGCAGGGTCAGCCGGAAGGGACCCTGGGAAGAGCAAACCGGTTTAAAGACTACAGAAACTTGCCAAGGAGCTGGGTGAGCTCGCCAACCGTGCTCTGGCCAACACTGCTTTTTTAATCACCGCAGAAGGGACTCTAACGGCCAAAACACCCCACAGCAGGTTAGCAGACACCAGAGGTCCAGGTCGGCCTGAGGAGAAAGTGTGGCACATGGTCCCCAAAGAGAGCGTGGGCAGGAGAGCAGAGGAATGTCTTTGGTGCCCCCGCACAGCTCTAACCCAGAAACAGCCCTCACCCAGGGTAGAGGATCCAAAGGCCCCTGAGCAGTGGACACACCCAGGTGGCCCCCACCCTTAGAGTGTATTTGTTGCAATACAGTCACCTGGGGTGACCTTCCCCGGGGGGTGTGTGTGTTGGGTATGTTTGCAAGCTCGGCTGGGAGATTCTCGGGGACCACGGCACGGTGAAGTGTGTCTGGATGAGAAGACACAGTTCTCTGGGACCTGGCCTCTGACACCGGCCCCCAGTGCCTACTGGAGGCTCTCATTTCCCCAGGAGCTGCCATCAGCACTAGCGTGGGGGAGGGGCAGCGGTCCCCGCCTCCCGCCCCCGTGCCCCCAGGCAAATGGCTTCCCTGTCAGGATGGGCCCGGCGTTCCCCGGGATCCCATTGTTATGCTAGTGGAGCCCCTCCGGTCATATCCTCCTCTCCAACTCCCCCACCCCGCCCCCACCCCTTCCCACTCACCCGTCCAGGGTGGGGCCCTCAGGTGACTTTTCTGGAAATGCTCCCCAGGCGATCTTGATGAGGTCCTCTCAAAACTGAACAGACGCTGTCTTCAGCCTCTGCCCAAAGGCTCGGAGCCCAGCCCTGGCCACTCAGCACCTCCCAGTGCCTTCCGGACCAGTCCCCTCTCCCGCGACGGAAGGGACACCTGCCCAAAGCCCTGCTCTCCCTCCTCTGCGGTATCCAAGGAACTCTGAAGACTCCAGTGTTGCCCAGGCCGAGCTCAGCTGAGTGGCTGGAGACCGGCGAGGCCAAGGTAGGACTTGGGAACAGCTGCCCACGGGTGGAGGGGACGCGGGGCGCTCACAGGCGGGCCGGCCCTGCGGTTCCCTCGCGACCCCCAAACTCCCCGTCAGGTCTGCTTGGCGGGGATCCCCAGGAGGCAGGGGTGGTACTCACCGCTGTGCTGACGAGCTCCTAGTGGGCAGAATCTGTGTGACCTTGAGGTCACTGGTGTGTGACAGGGACTCCCACACCACGCCACGTGCCCGTAGCCCCCTCCCCCTTGGACAGCTGGCCCAGGGGAGGTCCTGGCCACCAGCCCTGTGGGCTCCTAGCCCTGGGGCTACACTTGGCTGCACCCTACAAGGTACCCAGTTGACGCCTTAAGAGTAAACTGGCCCCCTGCTTAGAATGTGGAAACATTTTAACCTCGTCCCGACCTTTGCAGCCGGAAGGAGACCGTGGCTTCCTACCAGCCCGAGAATTTAAACTCATCGCCAGAATTAGGCAAAAAAAAACACCCAACTTTTTTATTGGAAGTACCTATGTTTGGGTCGGGGGAGGTTGCAGGAGGGGGTCAGAGCAGCCGGGAGCTCGGCCCGAAAGAGGGGACAGTTGGCCGTAGGCCGGGCTCACTGGCGCGGGTCACCCAGGACCCCTCGCTCGGCGGCCGCACTGCCCAAAATGAAGCCCACGGCCAGAGACACGGTCTGGTCGAAAGAGCCTCGCAGCTGCTCCACGTGCTGGTTCAGCGTCAGTAGCTGGTCGCGCAGCGGGCCCAGGATGGCCACGATGTCTCCGAGGTGCCCCAGGGTTTGTAGCAGGGCGGCGTTCAGCGACAGGGGCGCGGCCTGCGGGGGCGAGCGCTCCTCGGGGCGACCGGGCGGCGAGTCCGGCTCTTCCAGGACAGGGTCGAGGGCCGGCGGGGAGCCGGGGTCGCGGAAAGGCGCACGGTCCTCCCGGAGGCCGGCCCCGGGGGGGAAGGTGGACAGGGCCGCGGGAGAGG
>NW_007732289.1:0-20121 GCF_000696425.1 Galeopterus variegatus | reverse complement strand
CGGCCCCGCCCGGCCAAGTTGAGCTCGGTCTGTTCCTGCGCGGTGGCGTCCTCGTCCCTCCCCGATGCGGAAGAATCTGCAGAACAGGAGCGGTTGTCTCAAAGTCGTTTAGTTGAGATACAACATACCAAGGTGACGCGCGGAAGGGGCGTTAGGCGCAATCGCTTTTACGCACGCGCTGCGTCCTTCAGTCCCCGCCCACGCCCGGCCGAGTCACGTGCTGTCAGGTCCCCTCCCGGGGCGGGGTGACGCGACCCCTCACCTCCCGCCCAGGGGCTCTCGCCCCTTCCTGCTCTCCCGCCTCTTCCCGGCCCCGCCCCTCCCCCGCCTTAGCACGTGCGCGTGGGGTGTGCCTAGTTCGTTCATCCAGGCGACGGTGCGGCCTTCACCGCGCAAGCAAGCAGCATAGGGGCTGGGTCTGACAAAGAGCGCTGACCAGCTGTCACTTAGTGTCATAAATCACACACTCCACCGAAAGGAACTTCTTTATTCTGATGAAGTATGTCTATGGTTAACGTTACAGACCATGTAAAGTACGGAGCGCTTCTCCCGGACATCAGCCTTTGCTCTTCAACACTCTCCTTGCTCAAGTCCCAGCCTGTGCAGTAAGACAAGAAAAAGAAATGAGATGTATAAAGACTGGAAGGGAGCAGTCACTAGTTCAGATGATGTGGTTGTACACATGGAAAGTACAGAATAATCCACAACGGCAGTGTTAGGGTTCAGTACACCTAGCAAGGTCACTGAATACGGCAATAGTGAAAAATAAATTGTATTTTTGTACACTAGCTACAGGAATTTAAAAAACACTTTATTACTAAATAATGTTAGGTTTGGTTCCTGTTTCCCCTAATATGAACATCTTAGATAACCATGGTACATTTGTCAAGGCTAAGACACTAACATTGGCACACTCCTGTTGACCAAACCACAGACTTTATTTCCTTTTTACCAGTTTTTCCACTAACGTCCCTTTCCTGCCCCAGGCTCCCGTCATGCACCATGCTGCATGTGGCTGCTGGTCTGTGGCAGTTTTTCACGTCCTTGACACTGTTGAGGAGGACTGGCCAGGTGTTTTGCGGTATATCCCTCAATTTGGGCTTACCTGGTGTTTTCCATGACTAGACTGGGGTCCCCCAGAGGGGAGGTGCTGGCTCAGAATGTGATGGTGATCCCTGTGCTTGGTTAGGGTTGTGTCTGCCAGGCTCTCCACCGTCCCGTCACTGAGTCCGTCCCCACTCGGGAGGGTGTTGAGCTCCACCTCCGGGAGGAGCAGGCTCTGTCTCCCCTTCCCCACGTGTTTCCTCACGCAGCACTTGCTCCTGTCAGTGTGGATTCGTGGATGTGTATTTTGTCCTTCATGTCGTAACGCAGTGCTATCCTTTTTTTGCTCAGATTATTCCAGCTTTGACCACTGGAGTGTTTCCCAGGTCTTTTCCTCTTTTTCTGTCCTAGTGATACGTCCCCCTCCCCCTCAAAGCACTTTCTTTTTGCCAGCCCCAGCCCTGGAATCAGCTGTTCAGCCATTTCTCAAAAAATCTGTGGTTCATTTTTTTGGAGAATAGTATGGGGAACCACTGTCTGGGTAGAGGGTGTGCCAGCTGTCACTATTTCTAGGCCAGTGGTTCTTGGGAGGGATGTTTGGCAATGTCTGAGCATTGCTGGTTGTCATACCTGGGGTTGGGCAGTGCTTCCGGCATCTGGGGGTGGTGACAGGCAATGCTGCTGAACAGCTTGCAGTGCACGGGGAATGACCGCCCCCCGGGGCAGTGGTGGGTGGCTGAGAAGCCCTGTGCTGAGGCCTTTTGGTGGAGGGTCTGGAGGTGTGTGTGTGTTCTAACTCCTGTGTGCACATATCTCTGTTTATTTCTGAGTCTGTGTCCTGTTAGGATGAATGCGTGTGTGCATGAGGTCTGAGATGCTCTCCCAGCACTTCCCGTCCCTTCTTGCCTTCACTGGCTTTTCTGAGCTTCTCTCTGGACAGTGGTGGCCTGGCTCTCTCATCTACAACCTCAGTGTGCGTGGGAAGCAGTGCCAGGATTGCGGACCTGAATCCCTGTGAGAGACAGATCTGCCCGACTTCTCAAAGATTTTCCAGACTGAAACCAAGGAAGCGCGCCAGGCTCCATGGGTTTTAACAAGCGCACAGAGTTGTGCATCTACGCTCCTGTACCGTAGAGAACGACCCCATAAACCATAAACGGAGAGAAGATGTGGCCTTTTCTAAAGAAGACACCCAGATGGCAAATGGGACGTGGAGAGATGCTCACCACCATTGTCATCAGGGAAGTACAGAGTAGAGCCACCCATCGGTCCGGGATGCCACCAGCACGGCCGGCAGATGCAGGCAGGGCGGGGAGGAGGGGCGCACATCGTCGCTGGCAGGAGTGCAAGGTGTCACAGCCACGTGGGGGATAGAATGGTGGTTTTTTATGAAACTAAATGTACTCTCACCGGATGACCCAGCAATCACGCCACTTGGTATTTACCCAAAGGAGCTGAAGACCTACGTCCACACAAGAACCTGCACATGGTTTACAGCAGCTTTATTCATAACTGCCAAAACCTGGAAGTGGCCAAGATGTCCTTTTGACGGGTGCTGGGCAAACACAACCTGGGGCATCCATGTGACCTTTGACCCCTGCAGCAACAGGGGTGAGTCTTAACTGCATTTTGCTCAGTGAAAGCACCAGATCCCAAGGTTACATCCCATATGATCCATTTGTAGGACATTCCAGAGAACGCAAAACTACAGGGACGGGCTGCCAGGGGCGGGGAGGAGGGGTGGGCTGCAGAGGGATGTTTTTGCTGATGGGGCAGCTGTGGTGCAGGCCACTGCTTCAGGATTGGGGGCAGGCAGGGTGGACGCCCACTTTCCTGAGCATCCCCTGGGAAACAGCACCAGGAATCCCTGTGTGAGCACATTGTGTAGAAGCTGACATAGGAGGGGACGGAGCGAGGCTGGAGTGATAGGGCGAGGTGCATCAGGAGGCTCCCTGCGTGCTCAGCTTTTAGTGTAGGCAGCGGCAGCGGGAGCAGCTTATGTCTTCTGAGCCTCTGGGCTGGCCGCCACAAGCCACTTCTGCAGATCGGCGGCCGAGTCTCAGAGAGGGGCACTGAGCAGCCTGACGTTGCACAGCCAGCATATTAGTGATCTCCCGGGTGTGGCAGGCCACTGCCTGGTGAGGGCCAGCCACTGCTTTGTTATGTGGTGATTCTGTGGTTCAGGAGCCTCGACGAGGACCTCGTCCGCTCCTCTGTGTCTCCTGTGACTGTGGACGAGGACCTTGTCCCCTCCTCTGTGTTTCTTGTGACTGGGGACGAGGACCTCTTCCGCTCCTCTGTGTCTCCTGTGACTGGGGACGAGGACCTTCTCCGCTCCTCTGTGTCTCCTGTGACTGGGGCAGGTGAGGGTGCCTCTGGCTGGCAATGCTGGGCTGGCTCTCCTGGGTGCTGTTTCTGGGGCTATGGCCTGGCTATTGTCAGGGTCTCTTATACCTTCTCTAAGTGGGCTGGGCTGGCTGGGACAGCTGGGTCTGATGGGGCGTCCCCCACTCTCCACAAAGCCCACCCGTGGTCACCTTGGGCTTGTTCTCGGTGTGCTGGTCTCAGGTAGTCCTCCTGTGTGGTAGTGGCGTCTCCTGGAGCAGTGGGGCTGGACTCTGTCAGCACAGGAGGGTGGCATGTGAGTGGGAACCTGGGAAGTGGGGCTTTCCTGGGGGGTCAAGGGGCCGTTGGCTGTCAGTGCTCCACAAGTCAACTCCGTGGGTCAGCAGAGCTAAGTTTAGTAAAGACCCACCGAGGCAAGGGAGACCCCACCGCATAGCTTCTCAGTAGGGGAAGTTGGGGAAGAGGACTAGGGTTTCAGTGATTTTGAGGTAGGTGAGGACCAAAACCACCCAAGCACACATGGCCTGGGCGCCACAGTACCTGCCCACATCGGCTCCTGCCCCGTGAGCGTGACTTGGCTGTTTCATTGTCTTCTGCATAACCTGACTCCCTCCTCCTGCACAGACAGATTGTTCATCACAGGAGCTTCCCGCAAGACCTGTCGGCTCTTCCACAGAAAGCACCAACAGTTTACACCCCAAAACTCTCGGAGTCCCTGGCCTTAAACCCCTCCCTTTGTAATATCCATTAGCCTAAACTGTGACATCAGGGTCCTTTCCCAGTGGCAGCCAAGCCCCTCATGAGCAGCCCCCCCACATCCCTCTCTGAGATGGGGCTGCAGCTCTGGCGAAGTCACTGCGGACCCAGGTCCATCTTGTGTGGGTGATGCCCAGGCTGCCAGGAGGGGAGTTGGCTGGTGAGCGCTGAGGCCACAGCCTCCTGGGATGGGTGGCCGGCAGTGTGGCCTTAATGACCCAGCTATTTCAGGCAGTTTGCAGTCTCCACCAGAAGCAAGTATTTCCTGCAACAGCAGGGTAGATTTGCTTGTCTCATGGGCCTGGGAGTTTTGGGGTTTCAGTTCTCCTGGTGGGCCTGAATTAGAAACACATCTCCAGACCTGGACCCTTTCTCCATGCCGTCGAGGGAGCGCTGGACCCGGCAGCTTAGTTTTCGGACCTGAGCTGCCTCGCACCTTGAGTCTTCAGAAGTGCCTGTAAAGTGGTCCTCTTCCGTGGGGACCTTCTTACCCTACAAAGCAGGCATCACCCCAGCCCACAGAAGGAGCCACAGACAAGCAGCTTGCTAGAAATGATTTTATTTAGAAACCACATGACATGAGGGCGCCATGCAAACACTCCTGCTGAAGCCAAAAGCTGGGTCCCACAAAATGAGTCGTTACAATCAAAATGTTGATTTGCGCTGGACGCTAACTTTGTTAGATACAAAATCTAAACATGTAGAATTGATCGGCAGAACAAAATCTTCATATAAAAGCCTAAAAAAAGAATCACATTAGCATGGCCAGGATGTGAGCTCTTCTTATGTTACATTTAAGCAGGGCCTGGGTGTCTCCTGTGAATTTATGTGGGGAAACACATGTTGACATTAAAAATTTGGCGTTTTCTCACAAGCAAGTTTTCCTAGAATTGCCACTAGCTCGTTGCTCTAAACAATCACTAATCCTAAAACACAAAAGAACAATCTTGGGTCTTGCGGTACCTGGGATGGCAGCCAGGGGTCCGGCCTCCTGTTCCAGGAGAGGCCAGTGTGGGGATCTGACCAGGAAGGCTCCCTAGACCTGCCGCAGCCATCCTGTTTCGAACCCTGCCCAGAGGGGCTTCCTCCAGTCACTGAGCAAACGCTCAACCCCACCTGTTTGGAGACCATCGACTTCAGGGAAGGGCTTGGTACCATTGAGGCAGCAAACTTCACGTCCTCATCTGTCTGACGAAGCCATGGGGTGCAGCAGGTGTGGGAGCTGGGGGCGCGGTGTGTGCATGCACGGCTGCTGGAGGCAGTGGGCAGTGGCCTGTGGGCCGCCGCTCAGGTAGGGCATCTGTCTGACGAAGCCATGGGGTGCAGCAGGTGTGGGAGCTGGGGGCGCGGTTTGTGCATGCACGGCTGCTGGAGGCAGTGGGCAGTGGCCTGTGGGCCGCCGCTCAGGTAGGGGGGCCCGCAGAGGTGACATCTGTTTGGAGCTGCTGCTAGTGGCCCATGCCCTTTCCTGGGAAGCAGAGCTTTGCTGGGCACAGCTGTCTCCCCAGCATCAGTCCTAAGCTGGGGGCGTGGGTACTAGGCACAGGGAGGAGAGAGGGTGTCCAGCCCAGGTGACCCCTCGCTCATGGCTGTGCCAGGCTCCTGGGGGATCTGGGCTGGGGAAGAGTAGGGAGGACTGGGCAGTGGAAAAGAGGGGGAGTTCTGGGTGGGGGTGGGTGGGTGTGTGTTGAACCCGGGCTGGGGCTCAGGTCATTGGAAACCTCAGGGGCTCCAATGGAAGTTTTGGAACTCTTGGGCCCGTGGTTGGAGTGTGGGCTCAAGAGGTCAGTTTTGGTCCTTTGCTGCTGAGCAGACATAGGGTGGACTCTATTGAATCAGGGGTGGTTGGGTGTTGGGTCTTTTTCGGGTGAGGGGATTACTGGAGAACTGGGAGAGGCCATTAGTCTATAAGAAGCATAGACAGGTATGAAACTCTGGGGAAGTCTATTTACTCCATTTTCATTTTCATTTTGAAATTTAATCTTTTAGTTCTAGCCGAAACATACAAATCTCCAACACTCTGTGCCCATCCTGGCTCTGTCTGTTGGGAAGAGAGGTCAGCTCCTGGCCTCTGGGCCTGGGTGTGAGCCCAGCTCTGCCTCTCCCTGTGGAGTGGCCTTGGGTGGGTCCCCCTGAACCTCCACCTACTAATCCCAAATTAGTGAAAACCCACGTTCCTCAGGGCTGGGTGCAGAGCAGCCTCACCAGTGTGTGCAACCCTGAGCAGCACGCAGGTGTCCGCGAGGCGAGGCCCCTTTCTGCCCCAGCCGCCTCCCCGCGGGCCTGATCCGTGTCGCAACTGCACACCCAGACCCTGGTCCTCGGTTACTGGAACGTGGCTTTCATTCTCCGTAATTTGTCCTGGATCTTCCGGGAGTGCTTCTCGCTGGAGATGTGGTGGAAGTTGGCCCTGTTGTCGGCCGCTAGGATGGAAATGTCGGCCCCGCTGAACCGAGCAATCCTCTGCTTGAGGTACGACTGGAGCTTGAGGTCGGGGCTGAGCGTGTAGGGATTCTCCTGGAAGGCGTGCACCTGGCTCACCACCTTGGCGATGTTCCTTTTGTGGGGGAAAGAAAAGGACATTAGTTTGCATAAGTCACAAGGAGCCACGTGCTGAAGCTCATGGATTCCTGGCGTGTTCTCAGGAATCGCGTGAACCAAACCTTTTCAAAGTACAAAACTGAAGGGTGGACGTTCTGCATTAGTCTCAAGGCCACCTCTTCTCACTGCTCAGGCCTGTCCATCTGTCCATCTGTCCATCCACCCACTGTCCAGTCCACAAATATTTATTGAAAACCTACTGTGTCCAGCTGTGGTTGGCACTAAGGATCCCAACACGAATAAACCCAGTGCCGCCCGTCAGGGCTCCCACTTCAGAAGAGGAGGAGGCGGNGTGTCCAGCTGTGGTTGGCACTAAGGATCCCAACACGAATAAACCCAGTGCCGCCCGTCAGGGCTCCCACTTCAGAAGAGGAGGAGGCGGCCACGGGGTCCCTGAGCTGCGCAGCCATGTGTGCAGGGGGAGAGTGGCCACGGCAGGAGCCCTTACAACGCCCGGGAGTCACAGACGTGGGAGCAAGGGCTTGTCCCCTGGAGGACTAGTCGTTAAGCAGTGACCAGCACACTGCTGGGTGTTTTCCTGGAAAACCGAGACTCAGAGCGGAAGGCCTCGATTCTGGCCGGGGGAGGCCTGCGCAGGCTCTGCACGTGGGTGGTCCCCACCCGATTTTGGATGAAGACACAGTATGTTCAGTACGAGTGACGTTTTTGCTAACTAAAGGACAAACGTGTATATATACGTACACACATATAAAAAAGAGTCAAGAAGAGTAAAAACTAAATCTTAGCCTGTGTTCTTTCTAGATTGTGGCATTACATTACGAGTTAAGGTTCCTTTTTGCTGACATGGGTTTTCTGATTTCTTATAATAAACACACATTTGTGGTGTGTCTTAAACATTACTTCTTATTAAGTCGGGGGCTTTTCAAAAATGGGACCTTGCATTTAGTAGGTTGGGAGCCAGGTCCTCTGGGCCTTGTCCACCAGCGGGCTGTCTGCCCCGACCCTGGGGGTGTGTAGCTGGGTTGTCGCCTGACCAAGCTCCACCTGACCGCCAGTGTGGATGATGGAGGGAGAGGAGAGAAGAGATGGGAGGGTGGGAAGTGGTGGGGTTTGGGCGAAGGTGAGCCCAGCCTGCAGGCCTGGAGAGTGTCTGGGCTGTGGGCACCTGGAGGCACCTCGAACACAGGCCTGAGCCTGCGAGGAAGGGACGGCCTAGTGTGCCAAGGCAGAAACGAGACAGAAACGAGAGACATGGTTCTCTGTGGACTGGAGTGGGCAGCCCTGGTGGGTCACGGTGGTGGATTTTATAACCAGCCCCTAGTCTCTGCCTTCCAGGGGGTGCGTGGGGTGCCTGGGTCACCTGGGTCCCTGGAGGTGGTGCTGGGCAGGTGAACGGTGGGACCACAGGAACAGGCCGAGGACTGACCGTGGGTCCTAGATGGACGGCTCTAGGGAGAGGAAGCAGGTGTGGCAGGGAGAGCAGGGACCATGTGGCACCTGGAGGCAGAAGGGACAGGTCCCATTCTGGGTGGCCTCTGGGCTGCAGACACCCGTGGAGGTGGTGTCATAGGTGTGCCTGGGTGGCCCAAGGAGTAGCAGGTGTGGCAGGGAGAGCAGGGACCATGTGGCACCTGGAGGCAGAAGGGACAGGTCACATTCTGGGTGGCCTCTGGGCTGCAGACACCCGTGGAGGTGGTGTCATAGGTGTGCCTGGGTCTCAAACAGGATTGTCACCAGGGAGCTTTTTGGGATCATGGATACCAGGGGTGCAGGAAATGCTTGGACTAAATTTGCAGGTGGCTGGAGGTCACCCGGGGTAGAGGGAGCATGAAGGTCCTAGGGCCGGTGAAGGCTGAGTGATGGGCAGGTGACACTCGTCACCTGAGCCCGTTGCACCTGAGGGCCTGTGGTCATGCTGAAGCCCCCTCCTCACCTGAGCTTGCTCCACCTGTGGGCCCCATTGGTCATGGTGAAGCCCCCCGTCTCCAGCTGTTGGATGTGCATGGCCAGGAGCCGGGCTGAGGGCAGGGTGGGTTGGGCTCGGAAGCGGCGTCCTTCCATCAGACACAGGCTGTCACTCTTCAGGAAGACCTGGAACGGGCAGAGGAGAGACAGGAGTGGTCAGTGCAGGAGGCTCAGACGGGCCGGCTCAGCCTGCTAACCCCAGCTGGAGCCTGTCTTCCAGATTCAAGGCCTCCACAGCACTTCCAATCCAAAATGTACTTGGATTATTGGACTGTGGGTCAAAAGTCAGAATTTTAAGCTTGTTGGCACAACGTGACCACCGACGCTTTTTCCTCATGCTCCTGAAATGGCAAATCCCTTTCCTTATTCTCTGCTGGGCTCCAGGGCAGAGTTGGGTGACTCAACCTCCCCAAGCGACACCTGGGCTGGCCAGCTGCTGCCTTGGGTCTGTGTCCAGTGAGGACCCACACCTGCCCTCCCGCCAGGGAGAGCTGTGGCTAGGGCATGTGGCTGGGCCAGGCCGTGGCTGCTCTGGGGCATCTGCCACTGGCTGTGATGGCAGCAAGTTCCTGCACCCTCATCCTGGGGAATGCCCAGTCACTTTGAGCAGCGTCTCCTCATTTATCTCATATGGCCACCGCTGCACTCCTGGAGGAGGCCCCAGCTGCAGACCTCAGTCCTGTACTCTGGGCACTATGACCTGTGCCAAGAAGTCACAGCAGCCAGGTCACGTGACCAGCAGGCCAGCTGGGGTCCCACAGCGAGGCTACACCGGCCAGGCTGCACCATGCACAGCTGCACGAGCACCATGTCTGGGGGGGCCACAATGCAGGCCCAGCTGCCTGAGCACCCCCGAGGTGTGCCGAGCAAGTCCTCAAGGAGAAGCGCCAGGTGGACGCAGCTGCCGGGAGAAGCTCGCAGGAAGTGCTGGTACCTCCACGGCCTTCAGTTCCTCCATGACCTCTGCTATCTTTGCAGGTAGAATTCTCCAGGCCTAGAGAGAAGCACAGGTGAGACCCCTGCAGCCATGTGGCCTACACCCCCACCTGCATCCCAGAGGTGGACGCACCGGGGACTGCCGCACGGCCAGGTGCTCCAGCCCGCCCAGGATCTGCATGGCCGTCGCAAAGTTCCTCTGCTCATAGCAAGACTTTGCAATCAGCAGAAATTTGGACAGCAAGTTCACCTGCAACTGAAACAAGAAAAGCACAGATTTGGTGTCCTCTGGTTTAAGAGGAATAGAGAACTTGGAGAAAGTTAAAATAACCCATCTGCAAGGCTCGGAACAGCATGTGCCACATCGTCTGTGCCAGAAGGAGGTGGGTGGGTGGACACAAGGCTCTGGGACATGGCGGGGAGGGGTCCTGGGGTGGCAGAATGGGATGGGCATTGCTTGCAACAAAACAGAAAGGTGATGCCCACAAGTGGAGAGATTTGAAAGGAAGTCCAGCCTCACTTCTCAAATGCAGCATCACACCAGGACAGACCTCCCAGGCTCCCAACAGCACGAGGACTGGGACGGGTGGGAGGGACACAGCTTCAGGACCTAGCAACGTGCCCTACCGAGGAAGACAGGAAGACAGGAAGATGGAACCGACGTGCCCAGAAGCAGATAGGGGCAGTCCAGGATGTGGTCCCTGAATCCCACTGCTTCATCCCTAGCTCCTTGGTTGGCAGTGTTGAATTTGCTGGATTTACGAGGAATGTCCCCTGGGTGGCATGTGCCGCATCCAACGGGATTCTCACACCTTTTCAGAGCAGTACCAAGGAGCTGTGTTCAAGGACCTTCTTCCAGAGATTTCTGGAAGATTCTGGAGAATTCAGGAGAGGCCCCTCATTTCAGAGCTGCCTCCCTGAGGACCGTCACCACGCCAGGGCCATTCTTCAGGTGGGAGCATTGGCCATGTGTCCCTGGGCTCAGGCCTGTCTGTGTTGTCCAGTGCAGTTGAGGTCACTCGGCTGTGGCCTCCCAGCCGTCCGGCCCCAGTGCTCTGAGGACCTTGGGAAACGTTTCCCGCCCTTGCTTTCTAAGTTGACCTCGCAGTATTTTCTTCATAGGCTTGCACAGCTGTAAAGTCTGTAATTTCTAGCACTTTCAGCAAAAACTGTTCCATCACTTTTTTTGTTTTTATTGTGTTTTTTAATTGTAAAAACGCATAATATAAAATTTAGTCTTGTAACCACTTTTAAGTGGCGTTAACGACATCCATATTGTCGTATAACCAAGCTCTAGAATTTTCTCATCTTGCAAAACTGAAACTCTGTCCCCATTAACTGCGCACCCCCCACCCTGACAGCCCCATCGCACTTTCTGCCTCTGTGACACCGATGACTCCAGGGACCCGTGCATGTGGAATCATACAGCATTTGCGCTTTTGGGTCTGGCTCATTTCGCTCATCCAAACGTCTTCCAGGGGCATCCGTGTTTAGCGTGTCAGAACGTCCTTCCTTCTTAAGGCCGAGTCACGTCTCAAGGTCTGTATACACTGTGTTTTATCTGTGCCCCTCCACGGATGTGGGCCTCTCCCTCTTGACTGTTGTGTTCCATCACTTTAAACATATCTGATGAAATCCAAATCCTGTTTTGCTTCCACACTCACCATTATCCATCTTTGCAGGCAGCTGCCCTAGGAGGAGGTGAGCCCACCTGCAGGCTAAGGCCGTGTTGCCACGGGGGAAGGGACTGCACTACACGGAAGGAGCCTGGGGACCCCCGGCCCAGGGAGGCCGAGCCATGCAGACCTCAGGTGTGAGGAAATCAGAGCCCTCTGTAACAGGGAGTTTGCTGGGTGGAGGTGCAGACCCCAGGGTTAGGGGGACTCGGTCCTCCCGAGAAACTGTGGGCCCTCTGGCCTGTCCTCCAGGGCGGGTGGGCACCTGTAGGGAGGTGCTGGCCAGGGGCTGGTGACCCGCCTTGGGCTGCCTGGTTCCCTGCCTGGGAGCAGGAAGGGCAGGTCAGGCTGATGCCCCCAGGCCAGCCCAAGGCCCAGACCTAGAAGGGCTGGGACCCACACTGCACCATCTTCTGGGGAGGGAGCAGGACCCTGACAGTCGCTGCCTTCAAGGAGCTCGAGGCAGGGGGACGGCGGGAGCCACACAGCCCAACCCTGGGAAGGCTCAGGCACTGCGGTGATGGGGTGACAGGAGGCCTGGGGGGTGTGGCCTGGCTGAGCCCTGTGTGGGTGACAGTGAGCAGGTGACTGTATGTGCACACATGTGCAGGTGACTGTGGGGGGATAGTGTGTGCATGGCTGTATGTGTCTCTGTGTGTGTGTGTCTGGATGTGTGATTGTGGATGACTGTGTGTGACCATGTATGACTGTGTGTGACTCTGCGTGTGTGTGTATGATTGTGTGTGACTGCATGTGTGTGTCTGGGTGTGTGTGTGACTGTGTGTGCATGTGTGTCTGGGTGTGACTGTGTGTATGACTGTATATGACTGTGTGTGACTCTGCGTGTGTGTCTCTGTACGTGTGTGTGTATGACTGTGTGACTGCGTGTGTGTGTTTGGGTGTGTGTGACTCTGTGCATGTGTCTGGGTGTGTGTGACTGTATGTGATTGTGTGTGCGTCTTGGTGCATGACTGTGTGACTGTGTGTGTGTGTCCTTGTGTGCATGAACACAAACTTGTGTGGGGGTTCCGTGGAGTGGGGAGGCCTGTCCTGGTCCTCCAGGTGGCTCCCAGTGGCCCATAGCTGAGGAGCGTCCCCAGCAGAGGGTGGAGCAGGTGTCAGGCTGGAGATGTGACAGTCATACCCGCAGGGAGCTGCTGGTGTGGCTGACGACCAGCTGTGTCCACAGCGCAGTGAACGCTGTGGCTCTGCTTCTCCCCTGTGCTGTGGGCTGGGTGTGGCTCCTTGGGACACGTGGGTCCCAGCACCTGGAGAAAGTATCAACTCTGGTCCCATGGGAGTCACTGCCCAGCCCAAGCAGTGGACCCCATACCCGCTCTGATGGCAGAGCCTCGGAGGTGCCCACCTTGGAGGTGTGGCTGGTGACAATTTCGGCAGCTACCCAGGTGCTGACGTCATCTGCATTTCTTAGAAGCTGTAACAGGTACTTATCTTGGACGTAATTGGGCAGAAATAAGCTGCAGGTTTTGGCTGACAGAGACTCGGCAGAGCTGGCTCTGGAAGAAACCGCGATGCGGGTCACTCGGATGCAATGGTGTCCCTGCCCGGCCCTGGGGCTGCAGGGGCTCAGGCTGGAGTGTGTGGGAGCCAACAGCATCTCTGAGACCTTAGAGGAGGCCCCTGAGACCTCCCACCGACCCTCCAAACCCAGCCCAGGTGGCCCGTGGTGGACACACACTTGGGGATGGCGGTGCTTTTGTCCACCACACCCAGGGCCCGCGAGTTCAGGAAGTGGACGGGGTGGCACTTCTGAAACAGCTCCTGCAGAGACATGAAGCAGATGTTCAGGCACTGCCCCAGGGGCCTCTGGGGCAAGGCAGTGTCCTGGGGGGGCTGGGGCTTTTGGAGGCTGTCTCTGCAATTCCTGGTCTGGCACCCACCCTATGGACCACGGTGCTCAGCTGCAGGGTTCCCCCTGTTGTCCCCCAGGACCTGAGGCACCCGGCCAGTCCTGATGACAACAGGGGGTTGCAGGTCACCATCACTGCTATCACGTGCTGCCGTGTGACATGAGGTCCCAGGGGAGGGGGACCCGGGAAGGGGCTGCCTGGGGGCTGGGTGCAGAGGGAGGAGTCGGGAAGGCACCCCACAGGGCAGGGGCACAAGGAGCTCCAGAGGGAGGGGCCCAGCGCCCAGGGCAGCCCACAGGCCCCCTAGCACACGTGAGGTGGGAGTGCTGGGGCCGAGTGGGCAGCGGGCCAGTGTGCCTTGTGCTGGCTTAGCCAGAGCCCAAGCCCCTCCTGGGGCCTCCCCCAGACCCATGCACCTGGCGGTGGACCCCACTCGCCTGCTGCAACAGTGTCAGCTGGCTGAAGAGCTGGTGGGTGCTGTACTCGGTCAGGAAGTAGGGCCCCTTCTCACTGGCCTTGGCATAGGGGCCATAGAAGTCCTCAAAGAAGCAGGGCTTGGGCAGGGCAGACGCGATGGTGTACTGGCGCTCCTTCTGGTGTGGCAGCACCAGCCCGTTGCCCCGGGGCAGCCTCCATGGGAAGCTCTGCAGGGTAGGACAGGTCACACTGAGGGGCGCGACCGGTCATCCCATCCAGAGCAGGGCCGTGGGGGCAGCTGAGGACCCTTCAGACTGGCTCCTCTAAGCCAGAGAGCAAATCCCTCCTGCCCATGGCTGTTTTGGCATGAGTACACCTGTCCTGATCATTTCAGTGGTTCCCCTATGAAATAACCGCTGAAGTCTGGGGCTGTCCCATGTGTTAATGGAAACGCCATAAATTTCCCCACAGTGGTTTCATCCTTCTGGTCTCCAGCCTGAGGGTCAAGTGAGTCACAGCAGGACCCTCCTCATCTGAGGACCTGGTCAGCCCCTCAGCTGTCCTTACCCACAGTGGGTAGGCCAGGCAGTTAGTGCCAGCCCAGCAGGGTTGGTGCCTGGGAGTGGGGACATGAGAGCTCATGTGTGCGTGTATACATTTGGGTGCATGTGCACGTGAGTGCATGTCTATGTGCAGTGCATGTGCTACATGTGTACAGATGTGCACACGCACGCATATGTGCATGCACACATGCGTGTGTACACGCACACACATGTATATGCGCACATGGGCATGTGTGTACGTGTGTGAAGTGCATGCACCGTGCATATATGTGCACACATGTATATGTGTGCACGGGGCATGTGTATGTGCAGTGCATGCAGCGTGCACATATGTGCATGCACACATTTATATGTGCACACATAGGCATGCGTATGTGTGCATGAGTTCTGTGCATGCACGTGTGAATATGTGTGCAGATGTGCATATGCATGCAAATGTATGTGTGCGTGTACACGCAGACATGTATATGTGCATGCATGAACACACGTGTGTATGTGTGTGTGTGCACACAGCACACATATGTGTACGTGTGCATGTGCTCATGTCCTTGAGGCTGGGCTCAGGGAGGTGCACCTGCCTGTCCAGGGAGGTCCTCCACTGGAAAAGGACCTCACCTTCCGGGAGATGCCGTCCTCCGAGAACCTTTTACAGAGGGTGTTGAAGGGCCTGGTGTCCTCCTCGGCCTCCTTCATGTCCTCCAGGTCTGCACCTCTAGGGGTGCCCTCAGCCCGCCGGGCCATGCCCACCTCCAGGAGACCCAGCAGGTGCTCGGCAGAGCCGTCCAGGGGCAGGATCTAGGCAGAAGCACAGTGGGTCACTGCCACCTCCAGAAGCGGGAGGCAGATGAGGGCAGTGTCTCCCACTGTGGGAGCCCCAAGTGTTGGCCGGTGCTGGCTTGGTGCAGGGTCACCTTGGAGGAGATGAAATCCTCGAGCTGCCCCAGCAGCCCCGTGTTCCTCGTGAAGTCGACGGTGTAGCAGTCTTCCACCCAGGCCTGCAGGATGCAGAGGCTCCTCTTGTAGATCTTGGTGAAGGTTGACGTGGGGTCCTGGTGGGCCCTGGAGGTGGATGGGAGCAGGTCTGAGCTGCCTGGGACATGAAAGAGAAAAGGGCAGAGGCCGGGGGCAGTGTGTGGGCTCTCCCAAGGGGCAGGGTGGGGGCCAGGCTCCACAAGGTGAGGAGGAAGGTGGAATGGGTGGGGTCTCTGGTGGCTCCCTTCCCTCAAGGTGGGAGGTGACCTGCTGATGGCCAGAGGCTGCCTGGGGTGCCTCAGCCTGAGTGAGGGGCAAGCTCTGCTGGGTAATGATAGGCCAGCTTCGAGAAGAGGCCAGGTACCTGCTGCCAGCCCACCATGCCTCCCTGCTGACCCCAGCCTCTCAGCCATGCGTGCCCTCCAGAGGGAGGCCAAGAGCCAGCAGGACCCTCCCCTGTCGGCTGCCCTCTCCCGCTGGGGGGCTCAGCTCTCACCTGTCTTGCCACCTGTACTGCACCACTGTCTGCTTTCCTCCCACGTCGGTAGGTAGGGGTCCTGCCCGCACCCCCCACAACTGGTCACCTCCCAGGGCACAGGGACGCCTGGCCTCCGTCCCCTCCTGCCCACTCCTCTCTGCATCCCCCTGAGGCGTGGCTCCACCTGTCTAGTCAGGCTACCCTGCGCCTCCTCCCTGGTAGGGTCACCAGGGGCCACCTCGCTGTTGCAGCCCAGGCGGTGGCCATACCTGGCCAGGGCACCGCGGATGCGGTCGAGCAGGAAGCGCAGGAAGTCGTGCGGGGTGCAGAAGTAGCGGAAGGTGTACAGGAACTGCTGCACGTAGCCCTCCAGGAAGGCGTCGCTGTGGGTGGGCCAGGGAGCCTGGTGACCTGGGACTGCAAGCACCGGGGACGCCCCCGCCTCCCGCACACACACCCGGCCCCGTGGAGACCCCATGTCAGAGCAGGGGCTGCGCCAGGCGACCCTGGCAGGCAGGCAAGCGACCTGCCACCTCTTGAGCGTCCCCACCCTCAGGGCTGCCCCAGGAGGCTTCGTGTCGGGGACACCCGTGGGTCTCCACGTTGGCCTGTGACATCTGGGAGCCCGATGACTGATGGTCAGAAAGATGAGGTCCTCGGGACATGTCTGACTGTGACTGTGTGTGTCTATGTGTGTGCATGAGTGTGTCTGTGTGTGTGACTATGCATGTGTGACTGTCTGTGTGTGCATGAGTGTGTCTGTGTGACTGCGTGTGTGACTATGTCTGTGTGCAAGTCTCTGAGTATGACTATGCATGTGGACTGTGTGTGTCTGTGTGTGCATGAGCGTGTCTGTGTGTGACCATGCGTGTCTGTGGGTGACTGTGTGCATGAGTGTGTCTGTGCGTGTGTGACTGTGTGCAAGTCTGAGTATGACTATGCATGTGTGACTTTGTGCGTCTATGTGTGTGCATGAGTGTGTCTGTGTGACTGCGTGTGTGACTATGTCTGTGTGCAAGTCTCTGAGTATGACTATGCATGTGGACTGTGTGTGTCTGTGTGTGCATGAGCGTGTCTGTGTGTGACCATGCGTGTCTGTGGGTGACTGTGTGTTGGGAGAACGGGGTTGGTGGGGAAGGGGCCGCCGTGGTGGGACCTCCCTACTCCCCTCTGGCTGCCAGGAACCTTCACCCCTTAGCCGTCCTCTTTGGCGTCCCCTGCTGATCAGGTCTGGGGTTGCCACAGCCTCTGGCTCAGAGAGGGCCCCGGAGCTCTGAAGTTGTGTCATGAGAGTCCTCAAAAGCCAGGATGGGAGGGAGACCCACCATTGACTGGGAAGGTGGTCTCCCTGGCCCAATGCCTGGGACAGGGTCAGGCCATCAGGACAAGAGAGCCTGCTGGGAGCTGCTGGTGCCTGAGAAGGAGGTGAGAGCAAGGGGCCACTCAGGGCAGAGTGGGCAGAAGGGCAGAGGGTGCTGGTGGGCAGCTCGGGGGTCCGCTCCCCCAGCCCAGCTGATGGCCCTGTGTAGAGGTGAGAGGATTCGACAGCTCTTCCCTGCTGCAGGGCAAGTGTGCGCACCTCGGTGTCTGATGAACAAAACTACACACGCAGGAGCTGGCAGCTGCCTAACCTCGCTGTGTCCCTGGGGGGCCAGATGGTTAATTGTGGAGCGTTTGACCTAGTGAATTGGCTGGAATCCAGGCTGTGTCTCTGAGGCTCCTGTGTGTGTTTAATTTTGGAAGCTACTGGCGTGTTAATTGTGCAGGGCCGCATTCCCCAGGGCTCCTGCAGGTGCCCGCTGGGCACACCCTGAAGTCCAAACACCCTCAGCCACCGGGGGAGTCTGCGTAGCCTGTGCCTCTGAGGACACCGTGGCAGCGCCTCAGCAAGCAGCAGGTGGCAGCAAACACAGTCGACTTATAACTCTGACGAGACATTTTCCTGAGTTAGTAAAAGGTGCAAACCTGTCCTACACGAGGGAATGGGGACTTTCCCCTCTGTTCAGCTCCGGGGGCCTATTTTTTTTCTGGAATAGGCTTTTTTCCCCTTTTGCTCACAGAAGGCCGGTGGGCGGGGTTGGAGGGGAACAGGGCCCCTGGGCAGCGCACCTGGAATACAGGTAGGCCATGAGCCCCAGCGGCGTGCCGGCCTGCAGGATACGGGCCTTCTGCCGGCCGCTGCACGGGTGCTTGTTGACGTTGTAGAATATCAGGGAGGAGGACTCGTCCAGGGGGCTGAAGTCCAGCGTGTCGCAGTGGGCTGCCGTGATGTTCACGATCACCGGCAGGGCGCAGGGCTCCAGGCCCCAGCGCTCCGCATACATGACCTGGAGGGGGGCACCTGGTCACCCTGCCTCTGACGCCAGGGGTGGCGGGGCTTTCCAGCATCGTGGGCCCCTCGACTCAGGGCTGGTTCCTGTGACCGCACAGAGACCGACTGACCGGCAGCAGGAACCCAACTGGGGCGAGCGCCTTGCTGAGGAGGGGCCACTTGCCTGCAGATACTTCTTGACCAGGCCGAGGAACCGCACCTTGGACTTCATCTCCTCCAGCTGCCCTCTCAGCTTGGACAGCATGGTCTTCACCTCGGAGCCTGCGGGGCAGCGCGGTGTCGGCACGCTGGCCCCCGAGCCCACCAGCGCCTCTGCCGTCCTCCTGCCTTACCTTTATTCCGCTTTTCCTTCTGCAAGAGCTTCTGGTAGAACTTGAGAGTCTTCCGGTAGTTTCTCTTCTCCATCATGAGCTGCTGCTCCAGCTCCTGGCGAGCAAACAGAGCGTGTGAGCTGGGACAGCCGCGGCCCGGGCAGACCCTGAACATGGTTCACACGCCTGCAGAGTCCACGCAGAACCAGGACACCGAGAACATGCGAGCGCCGGGAGATCCAGGGAAAACGACTGAGCAGCACCTGCAGAACATCCGTGCGCCTCCATGGGGACGGGAGGCCTGCTGGGGTGTCCCAAGGAGGAGAAAGGACAGGGGCAAAGATTGGTGGTGAACAGCTGGTAAGTCAGGACTTGGAAGGGAGTGAACTCCACAGGCCTACTTTTAGAAAGTGAGGCCCTGGGAGGAATACTGCCCTTTATCACCGTCCCCCAAGGACGCCCAGCCCCAGCAGTCCCCATGCGTGGTCAGCGAAGGGGTGGATGTGGTGTTCAGGTGCTCTGGTCTGTCCCCACCCCTGGGTCATGGCCCCGCCCCTTGGCACCTGACTCCACCTCCTGAGCCCTTGTGCCACTTTCTGGCCTGACACTGCCTCCTGGGGTCTGGCCCCGCCTCCTGGGGGTCTGGCCCCCTCACTCAGAGTCAGGCCCTCACAGGGGTGGCTCAGGGTACAGTGTGTCTACAGCGGGGAGGGCTGTGCGTCCACCAGTTCCCTGCACCTTGGCCCTCATGGGAACAGGATGCCGATCAGAGTTCTCATTGGGCCCCCTGCCCCAGTGTGCGACCCGGCACCTCTGGGACCTGTCAGCCCAGCTTGTGCCAACTTCAGGTCGCTGCTCTGCTTGACGGCATCAGACGGGGCCGAGCTCTTCCCGGGACTAGATGCTTGAGGAGGATCTGTTTGCGCGTTTGGGAAGAGGACGCCTCCTGTGCCCATCAGGGCTCCCCTCCAGAGGTACAGTCTCCCCTCTGTCCCATGGGGCAGGCAGGCTTCTGGCTTGCACAGAGGCAGAGGCCAGGAGGAGGGCGGCCCCGAGGACAGGGCCTGCTAGGGGCAGTGACTTCAGAATGANTGTGACTGTGTGCAAGTCTCTGAGTATGATTATGCATGTGTGACTGGGTGACTGTGTCTGTATGCATGAGTGTGTGTGTGTGATTGTGTGCAAGTCTCTGTGTGTGACTATGCTTGTGTGACTGTGTGTACATGAGTGTGTCTGTGACAATGTGTGTGACTGTGGGTGTGTGACTGTGTCTGTGTGCAAGTCTCTGTGTATATGACTATTCATGTGTGACTGTGTGTGTGACTGTGGATGACTATGGATGACTGGGTGTGTGTGTGTGTGGGGGGTCTTGGCAAGGTGGCTCCCAAGTGGGAGGAAGTTTTAGGTAGGGCACATCATGTCCCCCTGGGTCCTCTAGCAGCCTCTTGCTGGTGGCCACAGCCTCTTGCCCCAGCTGCCCTGCACGGATGATGCCCACAAGCTCTGCAGAGCTGGGAAAGCCCCCCGTGGGTGCCGTTCCCTCAATGGAAGTGCTGTGCTCATGCACACACTGTACCCGCCACACCCTGACACACACCATATATACGCATACACCATACACACCTGCATACATGTACACACCACACAATACCCCAACACAGCACACATATGTACATATCACACATGCATACCACGCACAGTCATACACATCACACACGCACTTGTACGTACACACCACATGAATCATCATACATTGTAATAAGACAATACCCCAACACATCACACATGTGCACATCACATGTGTACCGCACACAGTTGTATATAACAAGCACACACACGTTTCCTGTAACAGTACAGAGACCCTGTGGTGGGCGTGTGGCTGCACCTGTTTT
>NW_007732288.1:129462-136781 GCF_000696425.1 Galeopterus variegatus | reverse complement strand
CCATTTTACAAAGGCCTGCCTAAGCTGTGCTTAATGACGACAGCAAGGAGCCTGAGCTGGGCACACCAGAAAACGCCCTGTTGGGGAATGTCACTATTCTGTAAATCAGCTACAGAGGGGAGTGTATTCCCTTATCTGAAGAATTTCAGTTAAAAAAGAAAAGGAAAAAATATATGAACTATGAATGTGAATGCTAACAAAGTGACTGGAGAGCCTCGGAATTTTCCCCGATTCCTTCAAGGACATTTATGTGGATGGCAGGGCCCAGTTTCTCATTCATAAATCTCAGCATTTCCTTTGAGTTAAGCTGAGCTCTTGGGCTCTCTCCGCTCTGGTCTCCCCACTGAACTCACATCTTCAGAGGAGTCCTCTCCCTTTGTGCACACGTTCAAAACACCCATTTCTTCACTGTGGCTCGGATATAGGGTGAGAAAGGGAGTTGGTTAAAACTTATGTACACTACGATTTGAATGTCAGAGTCCCCAGCCTTAATCCTCCAAGGATATTTTCTTGTTAATCCAAGCTATTCTCTAGATGTTGGCATTTCAGACATTGAGTGAGAAATGCTTCCTGGCCAGAGACCTTCATGTACGACACCATTTAGTTAATCCCATGAAGTGTGTGACTGGACCCAGATGTGTCTAAGCCTTGCACAGATTCCCCATTCCCAATGTGACAATTCCACCCAGGGCAGGTCACAGGACCCATTTCTCCTGCTTGGAGTATTCTTCTTCCCTTGTGGGGAGCTACGTGATTCTCCTTGAGCAGCTTCTGGCTGGCTGGGGTTAGGAGAGGGACTCCTAACTGCACTTGCACAGATTCCCCATTCCCAATGTGATAATTCCACCCAGGGCAGGTCACAGGACCCATTTCTCCTGCTTGGAGTATTCTTCTTCCCTTGTGGGGAGCCAGGTGATTCTCCTTGAGCAGCTTCTGGCTGGCTGGGGTTAGGAGAGGGACTCCTAACTGCACTTTCTTCAGGAACTTTCTAAAGGGTGAGAAAAGACAGAAAAGGGCTTTTCCCCTACTAATTTACATTATTCTCATCCTCAGATCTCTTCCCTCTGTTCATTTCTCCTCTGTCAGGAAGGTGAGACTGAGCTGGAGTCAGGCTGGTCCCAAGCGAGGTCCCCTCATCCCGCTGTCTCCTCTGCCCAGATTTTCCCACTCAGGCCCCCTCTTCTCTGACTCCTCTCTATTTCTATTCCCAACCTCAACTTCTTCTTGGTTCCCTTTCCTCTCGAGGACTGCTGGTGCTTTCTAGAGTGGGAAGACAGCTGGAGAAAACTCCTTCCAAGTTCTCCCTCCATCACGGCATGGAGCACCAGGGTGGAACCAGCCTGGTTTGGGGTGGACACCTCTGACCCAGTTGCTAGGTTGTAATCTCCATCTGAGAAGGTACCATGTGAAATTTGCTCACATATGGAGCTCCAGAACCCAGCGCAGTGCAGGAATCTTGGAGGCATCCTCCCTGTTTTTGTTGAATGAATGACTGCAGGAATGACCGTGTCTCCTCTACCCCGTGGTTCTGCCTGGCAGCTGTAGCCCTTGTTTCTCTCTCTGCCTCTGCCCTCCTTGTGTTATCTCGTTCCCTTCTTCACCCACTGTTTCTGCTCATCATCTGGTTTTCTCTGTGATAGTATTTCACTATCTTTTTTTCTTTGTTGCATCATTACGTATCTAATACCCTGTTTTTTTCTCATCATACTTCATAGAGAGAGCCAGACTTCTGAATTACCCACGTGGGAATAGTGTCTCTTATTTATCTTGTCACCATAGCTACATTTTGATTCTCAACAACCTCTGCCCAGACTCTGCTTCAAGAGGAGCCAGCAGCTCCCAGCTTAATTCCCTGAACACCTCGTCCTGCAGGTGGGGTCATCCTTTGCATGTGAATTTGCCTGGCTTCACTCTTGGGCTCTTGAAAACCACCAATCCCTTAGAAACCCTTCTTTTCACTGTTTCCTTCCACTATTTGTTTTGCTGCAGAATTTCTGACTTTTTCTGATTTTCCAAACAACCTGAATAACTTACGTTGGCCATTCTGAGATGGTTAGAATAGGTGTTTGTGGCTGGCCACCATCACCAACATCCTCACCCCTGGAGATTCAGGATCCACATCTCCACTGCAGGGGCACGTAGATTCCAAGGAGACATTGAAATGAATGATTTCCCTGATGCCTTTGTGTCTTGTTACTCAACGTTCTATCCATTGGGAACATTCGACTTTTCATTTTTGATCCAGGGCTCATCTGATAGGCTCATGAAGGGGGACACTGGGAGCCATCCCAGTAAAGGCTTGGCCACAAGAGTTACATTTTAGTTATGAAGTTGCAACAGAGTTTTCCCTCAAGGCTCCCAAGGCAAGAGAAAACCATTTTTTTTCTGCCACTGTTGCTCTCCTATGTGAGTTTGTGACACCAGTGCTCCAGTTTACTCTAAAACCCAGTGACAGTAGAAAGAGAGTCCTCAACTTCCAACCCAGCCCTGGTAATTAGAGGGTTCCTCTTCAGTGTGACTGTTTCTTTTGGAATCGGGTGACTTAGATGGAAGCTGAAAGCCACGAGTCTGTCTAACCTCTCAGCTTCTTATGCTTTGTTTTACCTCCTGGAAACCTTGACATCTCAATGACAACTTTGAGAGACCCTGGGTTATGGTAACCCCTAGTCAGCTGTAATCACAGAATGCCAACATGTGGAGACTGGCAGGAACCTAGAGATCGCCTATGACAGCCCCTCCTTTATAGAGGGGGACAGCTGGGCCAAGAAGGGCAGTAAGTTCCAAGATCACACGGCTCTTCTGTGGCCGAGTCAGGACTAGACCCAGACTCTGCTACACCTCGTCTGCTTCTGCTCCTGTTCTTTGGGTGCCACTTAGCAACCCTACAATGGCACGGGAAGGGTTAATTGACACTACGTCCGGCTTTCACTGGATGGCCACAGGTTTTGCAGAGATAATGAGAAAGAAAGAGGAGGACAGCACCATCAACAACTACGTTTTTTAAAAAGTCGGAATGCACTGTTCAGAAGGGCTTGTCCGCAGTGAATCATATTGTGAAAATCGGGGTTTAAATGACTCTTGTTAAAAAATGTGGACTCCAAAGAAGAAGCTAATGTTACATGATCATGGGAGAATATAAGCCGTAATTGTTTCTCATTGTCCAATCCGTGGCCTCTGATGTGACTGGTACACAGCCAATGAGCAGAGGAGAGAAACAAGCTGTCACATAAATTAGCGGCCAGTTCCCCAGGCCAGAGAGATCCAGTGCCAAGCAACATTCAAGCTGGACCAGTCAGCCCCTGCTTACCAGGAAGAAAACTTTGCACCATCCAACTAAATCCCAAAGAAAAGCTGCAAAAATCAGAGTAAGAGCAGACCAGGTTTCTTATGATCCCAGGGTTTACCAGATGCCTTTGTGCTGAGTTGCTAGCTTGGCTGTGTCTCAGTGACCTGGGGGGTCACACAGGGCCAACCTTGGGTAGTTCTCAGCCAACAAGAAGTCTTTAGGTTATGTGGAACAGTGGCCAGGAATCTCTAAGAATGCTGGACAGATTAGCCACGGACTAGAGCCCTAGGCTCACCGCCCAAGGTTCATGGACAGACCTCCTGTGAAACTAAATGTGTATGTGAGAAGTCTTTAGGTTATGTGGAACAGTGGCCAGGAATCTCTAAGAATGCTGGACAGATTAGCCACGGACTGGAGCCCTAGGCTCACCGCCCAAGGTTCATGGACAGACCTCCTGTGAAACTAAATGTGTATGTACAGACTTACATTTTCCCGGGATGAGGACTTCTGCTTCTCACAGTGGACTGTGGGGACAGTGCAGATGGCAGGCCATGCTGTACCTCTGGCTGGTCTACCTCACTTAGCTTGTGTGTCCTAATGAGAGAGTCACGCTCATGTACAGGACAAGCAGATGACATGTCAGCACCTCTTTGGAAGGACCTTGCCTGATCTTTTTTTCCCCTGTTTAACTGGAGCTTGAAATTGCACAGGGCTTGTCTTGTGCCTCTGAGTGAAGCATGTTGAGTTTTTTCTGAACTTTCTGGCAGGACACTTGAATACTAGGCAAGGTGAGGAGGGCTGGAGGCATGGGAGGCACAGTGGTAAGGGGAAGAGTGCCCGCCATGCACTGGGTCCATGCACAGCCCCGAAGGGGACAGCTGGGGCAGCACGGGACCTGCCCGCTATGCAATTGGAGTGCAGCTCTCCCTTCCTGGGACCGGGCTGCAGTGGCCTATGGTTCCCGTTGTGGAAGCATTGCTACCTCCCAGGTAGGCAAGGGAGGAGGTCACCTGGGAAGATGTCTTCTCATCCCTCATCCTGTGAGTGGCAGATAAAGCCCTCTTTACAGGACCCTTCTGGCTGGCTAAGAATCTCCAGAATCAGGGATTTCACCCTGGGGGAGTCCAAGCTATTCCAATTACAGCTCTGCAAATGGTTTGTCTCACCAGTTAAAGTCCCCAGCAGCACTTCTGCTCTTATGGGAGCACATCTGTCTGCCAGAATGTGTGTGTTGGACCCGAATGCCCCTGTAACTGGGGAGAGAACAGCCCTGCAGCCCTAGACCCACTGAGAGCATGTCTCCCCAGAAGACCCACTTGTGTTGAATAAATAATTCAAAACATCTCAAGAGAAAGCACGATCGTTCTTCCTTTTATTTAACAAAAGATGATTTGGTTCAGAGAAGAGCCAGCCATGGAGAAGTCATCATGTTCTTTTATGAGCTGTTTCCTTAAAAGCAATCTCCTTTTATACGAGCATACTTCAAAAAGTTCATGGAAAGATTCCCATTATCTTTTAATTCTATTTTCCGATGAACTTCTTAAAGTACCCTCATAAACCAGCTTATTTTCCAAATGTGGTCACTTTTATTAAGGTCACCATTGTTACTTGGTCTCCCATTTAAAACATCTTCTGCACACAAAAACTGTCCCCGGCACCCAGTCTAAAGGACGACTTCAAAGTCACACCTGCTACTGTGGTTTCCCTCTCTCCTGGCACATATCATTTGTCAGTTTTCCCATTTACTTGTTTTCTTTGATTGTCTCAGTGCACAGTCCCTGAAAGAAGAACATGTGTTTGGCTCTTCCCTCTCTTTTACCACTGACATTCCAACGGCTCTCCAAGCCTCACTGATCTTTTCCTTTGAAACACCTTCTGAATTTATCTCTGTTTTGCTCACATCCCCAGTGCTCCTGCACAGTGGACCACTTGTCAAAGCTGAGTGAGTCACTTTCCCCTCCCGGGCCTCAGTTTCCTCATCTGTAAAATTACTACCCCTTCCTTTCTGTAAAATCCCATGCTTCTAGGCAAACTGAAACTGTCCAAAGGGGAAATCAGGCCCACTCCAAGCAGGATGATGAAGGGAAGAGGATGAGGCTTGGAAGAAAGGGAACCCAAGACATTGGGGAGAGCTTTGGAGAAGGCAGCCTGATGTCTGTCCTGGAGGTTTGTGTCTGAGCACGTGGAAAGAAGGGCTGGGAGGAGGAATGCAAGGGCTGTGGTCATGAGACGCACCTGCGTAGGGCACAGGTGCTCCTGAAGCCCACTGCCAGTGAGTTATGCCAAGCAAGAATGGCTTTCGCTTTGCTGGTGCATGGAGCACAGCGGCTGGCTCCGGAGCTCTCATGCTCCTTGATGACATACAGGCTGCATGCATGCACATCTGGACCTGAGAGACTACAGCAGTGGTCGTCTGGTCGTCTCCAAGGAGATGCCAGAAAGGGTGGAAGCCATGAGGGAAAATTCCCAGAAGTAACTAAAGGGAGGGGAGATTTGTCAAGGGCTCAGTAATGCAGTTAAGGGAGCCTCATAACGGTGTATCTGCCAGGATATGTATGGTACATCACTTTTTGCTGCTGGTAAGGTCAAGTTCAAGCTTGTCACCTGTTGTTTGAAGCCTGTCATCATTTGGCTTCACCAGCCCTACATAAGCTTCTCTCCCATTATTCAGTCACTGAATGTGTAATTTATGCAGCGCCTCGTCTGGGCCGGGCATGGTTGTAGATACCAGAGATGGAATGATCAGGAACACACACAGGTTTCTGCCGCTGGCGTTGACACTCTATGAGTATTTCCAACAAATGCCTGTTAAATTGAATCATGAATTTCCAGCACAAGGCTTTCCTCCTGTCATGGTAGACTTTTCCCTGTCACTTTGTAATCTACCGAGGTGACTGTGGCCTCAGCTTGTGTGGTCGTGGTTCTCTGCTCCATTCTCCAGCTCTTCTCTTGGTGAGCTGTCCCTGTCCCCTCTATCTATTCAAATTTGAGCCTATTCAGATCCTCTCTGTCTGTCTGTCCCGAAGGCTGTGTCCCAAATCCAGCTCATCCTTGCACCCTTCCTTCATAACAATCCAGTTTGTTTTCACACCATTTTGCTTGTCTTTAGCACCAGTTACTTTTCTCTATAGCACTGATCATCTTCTGCTTTATGCTTATATTTCTTTTATGTTGTCCCTTTTCTTGAGTACAAACTCCTTGAGGATGGAGCTTTCTGCTTTTTTTTATTTCACTGCTGTATTTGCAGCACTTGCAACAGTTTGTAGCATATTGTTGAATGACTGACACCTTTAATCCTTATGATTTTAGTTTCCTTAAAGACACATACTCCTTATTTCACTGCTGTATTTGCAGCACTTGCAACAGTTTGTAGCATAGTGTTGAATGACTGACACCTTTAATCCTTATGATTTTAGTTTCCTTAAAGACACATACTCCTTCTCGCCCTTCATTTACGTCTCTCTGTGATGAACACAGTTCTTGGTGCATGTTCCTTGAACTGATGGATGACATTTGCTCATGAAGAGAATGACATTTTGAACAAAACTCCTGCTGTAACTACTCACTGCTGGAAAGATGCTCCAGTAAAGAAAGAGAGTCTGTCTTAACTCACATTCCAAAACTTATCTTCCCCATCTTTATGACATTCATATTTATATGAAATCAAGACCTTTCTACAAATAATATTATACAGCTAAGTTGCAGGCACTTCATAAAATTATTACTTCCAGTACTTATAAAGACATTTTATGGGGTCCTGTAGGAAGGGTTGTAGCCTGTATTTAAGATGCGATAACCATCATCTCCTCTCATATTTGTGGATTCTCATGCAAGTCCAAGGCCAAGCACCACAGATTCAAAGCAGTGACACCAGCAACCAAAATTGGTCTCCCAAGAAGGAAATGTGAGACTTTCTCAGCACGATGTCCCTTCACATGTAGCTTAAAGGCTAAGGCATGTTCTAGTCTAGATTCCTGCCAGCAAAGACACGGAGAGTTGGCTGATGCTTGTGCAGGAAAAGGTGAGCAGGGGA
>NW_007732288.1:126159-127915 GCF_000696425.1 Galeopterus variegatus | reverse complement strand
CTGATCTCCAGTCTTGCATACACAAGTACAACCAGACAGCTCCCTGAAGTTCCCAAACTCTTTCACTGTTAACACAACCTAACTCACCCTTCACCTTTCACGAAACCCACTCTTTCTTCTTGGCTCCACCCTCAGCACAGCTGGCAGCCTTCCTCTCCATCATCCAAGCCAGAAACCCATTGTCCTCTCCAACCCTCACTTTTCCACCTCCTCCATGAAATCCAGTCACCCAGTCGTGACCACTGAATCTTGATTCTCCTGTCACCATCCATCCAAGTCCAGGTCACCATCATCTCTAGCTAGAAGCCAGTATCAGCTTTCTAACTGGGGTTCCTGCATCTGGTCTACCTCTTTCCAGCTGATTTCCCACAGAGATTCTGATTATATCCCTCCCTTGATTAAATCATTTCAATGACTCTTCACTGAATTCTAGATGAAGTACAAATTCTGTATTGTGACTTAGGGAGACTGAAAATACACTTTGCTGGATAACTAGTTAGTAGATCATGGTGATCTAAGTGCCCGTCCAAAGACCCTAGTTAGCGTCATTGAAGAGCACAGATATATGACTGACAGAATTTGAGCCTTTGTGTATGTGTTAACTCAGCTGAGTGATATGGCATCTTTTGTTCACTAGGATGTGGTTTAGTGTTATAGTGGTTGATATATTAGAGGTTAATCCTAAGAAGTAAGTATATGGAGTCTGGATGGCAGCATGTGCACTAGAAACCACTCATGAATTTCCAACTGTTCCACTGGTAGTGAAAGAAAATATTGTAAAACCTGGAAGACCCAAGACAGGAATAAAGATGCCTGAAAGTAAACGTGGAAAATGGTGAAGAAAAATCAAAGATAGAGACAGGCTATTCAAGGCTGTCTCAAAAGATCTAATCCCTGATGCAGTAACTTTCTGTTACCCAAAACAGCCATACTTCGAAGGAAAGATTGTTTCCCACTGTTGTGATTCCTCTCTAAAATGCCCATCCAATATCTGCTCCAATTAGGTGATTAATTCAGAACACATCAGAAAACTACAAATAATATTTTCTGGCTGGGCTGCTAAGGATCAGTAGTGTAATTCGGAGACTCCAGAACAATGGTATTAATTCTCCAGGCAAGCGTGGAAGCTGCAAAATTTTCACCTGGCTGTACTTGAGAATTTTCTCCCAAATCGACAGAAAAGTTTTCAGGAGAAGAGAAGAAAGCTGGGATAATTTGTCGAAATGAAAATAATGATACTCTTCTTTTTGTTTATCCAGATTTGATTTTGGTGAGTTAGAAGTTAGCTTCACTTATGTCTCAAGCTAGGTATCAGTGTTAGCAAGTGGCTGGCTTACAAATGTGTTAGAACCTTGGGCTCTGGCAGGTTTCCATTTTCCTAATTTTTGCATAAGATATACATTTATCTAAGAATCACTAAAGAAGGAGGCTGCTAGGGTGGGGAGACCAACCAGGAGACCAGCACATCAGTCTGTCCAAGGTTGGAACTCTGACCGATAGTTAAAAGCTGTAGGAAGACAGATTTGGCTTGCCCTGGATGTTGGCTTTCCCATTAGCGATACATCAGAAATATCCTAGGAAAGGCTGGATAACCACTCTCTGAGACATCGTCATGGGAATTCAAGCAACACAAAGTGTCCTATTAAAATACTCTTCTGGCAGCATTCTAACCCTGAAGGTTTAGAATTTCCTGAGAATGGGGCCGGCCCGGTGGCGCACTGGATGGTGCGCCGCTTGGGAAGCGCGGCAGCGCTCC
>NW_007732288.1:124602-125681 GCF_000696425.1 Galeopterus variegatus | reverse complement strand
ACATTTATCTAAGAATCACTAAAGAAGGAGGCTGCTAGGGTGGGGAGACCAACCAGGAGACCAGCACATCAGTCTGTCCAAGGTTGGAACTCTGACCGATAGTTAAAAGCTGTAGGAAGACAGATTTGGCTTGCCCTGGACGTTGGCTTTCCCATTAGCGATACATCAGAAATATCCTAGGAAAGGCTGGATAACCACTCTCTGAGACATCGTCGTGGGAATTCAAGCAACACAAAGTGTCCTATTAAAATACTCTTCTGGCAGCATTCTAACCCTGAAGGTTTAGAATTTCCTGAGAATGCAAACACTATTGGTGGAGAGAAGGTTGGTTGTTTTGAATGTCTTACTTCCTTTTTAATATTGCAATAGAGAAATTGCACATTAGAAGCATTTAAAAAAGCATACATATATGAGAATATGGACATATTATTGGATATGACAAGTTATTTACTTAGCATGATTTACCTATTTCAAAGAATGGGACTAGTCTACACGTATTCTGATACTTCTTAGTCCATTTGGGATCCACTGTACACATTTGATCTAAGTTATTGTTACCATCATTTCTAATCATCTTTTATATATCCTTGAGGCACCAAGAGCAGAGCTGTCACCTGAGCTCCAAATAGGCAAGGATGTGGGCACTCAGAAAGCGCAAGGCACTTGCTCAGGGATCCACAGCCAGTGAATAGAAGGGCCAGATGAAAAACTCTGGTCTTCAGATCCCCAGTTTAGATCTTTCTCTTAATTAATACACTGAAATTTTCAATTGCAAGAGTAGCAGTAGCCTGTAGTAATTATTTGTGAGCTCTCAGAAAACCTAATCTAAAAAACATGGCCACCTTAAAGATTAATTAATAAGCGTAAGTAACATTTAACCATCAAGCCTGTAGTTTCAGTCCTTGCTCATTTTTTGAGCTCATGACTCATGCACCCCGACTTAGATGTCTCACAGGAACCTCAATATTAATGTGTTCAAAATGACACACGCTAATCTGCTTGTCTTTTAGAGTTTTCCATCTTTATAAGTGATATTTAACATTTACTCACTTGTTTGATATGAAAACGTGGCGATCAAT
>NW_007732288.1:121160-124039 GCF_000696425.1 Galeopterus variegatus | reverse complement strand
TATTAATGTGTTCAAAATGACACACGCTAATCTGCTTGTCTTTTAGAGTTTTCCATCTTTATAAGTGATATTTAACATTTACTCACTTGTTTGATATGAAAACGTGGCGATCAATACCGATACCTTCTTCCTGATGTTTGCAGTAGGTTATACCTCCTAATATTGCCCAAGTCTTTCCACATCTCTCCATCTCCATTGTCATGGCCTCTTCCAAGCCACTACCACCTATCAGCTGCAAGAGCCTTCTCACTGGTCTCCTGCATGCCCATGTCACCCTCCCTAGGGAGATCTTTATGAAATGTAACTCCAATGTGGTGTCATCTCTGCTTATATGCCTCTAACTCTTTCCAGTGCTCTTAGATGAAATGCAACAACCCTAAAGTGGCCCATCAGGCCGTATGACCTGGTCTTGCCTCCCTGTCCTGCCCCGCCCTGCACTACCTTACCTGATGCCTGCTCTGATCGCCCCAATCTTCTCTTCATTTACAGGATGCTCCTCTGCCTAGGGACCTTCACTCCAGCTGTTCTTCTTGCAAGGAGTGTTCACTGTAGCTTCATCCCATTTAAGGTGTTAACTCCTACTCTCTCATTAGGATTTAGCTTAAATTCTACTTACGCAGGAAAAGAATATCTGATCCCCTCCACCCATCCACACAAATGAGACTCCACACCAGGAGGGATTCTCTTGTTAGATGTGACCAAAGCATCCTGAACTTTTCATTCATAGCACCTATCCCAATTGGTCTTATATCATTATGTGTGTGATGATTTGTTTGGCGTCTCTCCCTATATAAGTTTCGTCAAGATAGGAATTGTGCCTGGCACACTGTAGATATTAAATAAATATTTATTCATGAACAAAACTTTATTATGCGCTAGATATCATGCAAAATATTTCACAAACATTATCCCATTTTATACTATGTACAACCCTATGTGAATATATTATCAACCCCATTTTACAGATGAGGAATCTGAGGCTTAAGGAGTTCAATTCACAACTAAAGAAAATGGCTAAGCTCAGATTCAAATCCAGGCTTGATGCTCAAACTCATGTTTTTAATCTCCAGATTATGCTGTGTCTGTCCCCACTTGGCTGGCTTTACAGTGAAAATAGTGCACAGTGTTATAGTACTCAGAGTTCAAAACAAAGACCATCATCTGTGTGGCCAAGAAAATTAATCACACATTCCGTGTACTTTCTTTTTTTCAGAAAGCAGACATGTCTTTTTTTTTTTTTTCCTTTTTGTATTTTTTTTACTGACCGGTAACGGGATTGCAACCCTCAGTGTTGCGCCCGTACAGGGGACTGGCAATGGGATAGCAACCCTCGGTGTTGCGCCCGCACCGCGCTCAGCCAGTGAGCGGGAACCNTCTTTTTTTTTTTTTTCCTTTTTGTATTTTTTTTACTGACCGGTAACGGGATTGCAACCCTCGGTGTTGCGCCTGTACAGGGGACCGGCAACGGGATAGCAACCCTCGGTCCGCGCTCAGCCAGTGAGCGGGAACCGGTCTCCACATGGGATCCGAACCCTCGGCGGGAGCGCCAACGCACTCCCAAGCGGCGCACTCTCCAGTGCACCACCGGGCCGGCCCGAAAGCAGACATGTCTAATTCAACTAATTAAAACAAAAATAAAATTCTTGAATGTTAATAATTATGTTTGTTCAGGATAGACATGTTTTTCCTATGTCTATGGGGAAAACCACGCACACTATATTCTGCCCCAAAACCCCTTTGACAAAACTCTATTAATAGATGATGCTTAAAAAATGATCAAGTAAGACTATGTTATAAAGTATGATTTGTCATTTGTAACAAAACATTACTCAAAGTCCTCACCTCAAAGGAAAAGCTATAATCTGCAGTTCCTGAACGTGGAGAATAGGCAAAGGTGGAGGAGAGACGGTAATGCAAATAGTCACCATCTCGTGTGTTGCATAAAAATATCAGTTTCTGACACTGACTTTTTCCTTCTTAGCCTTGTTCTCTGGAAAGGAAATGCTGATAGCTTGCTTAATTGTCCAGTGACGAGGGCAAATTTGTCACCTTCTCTGTGTCTTGGTTTCCTGGTACATGTAAGCTTGGGGGCTGGCTGTCACTGCAGCTGAGCTGTGACCACAGTTTCCTTGCTCCACAGGTATCAGCTCTGCACCTACTTTCAGGGTCTCCCCTCACTCACTAGTGCTATCTCATCTACTTTAGCATTTGGGCATAATTTCCGAGGCCAGAAACCAGAGCTTCTGATCACCTGTGAGTACGTCTTCCTACCGAGTTGCACCTGGGTCTCCGGTCTGTCTGTATGGCTCTGGCCACCTGCAAGCCCTACCTGAAAACCAGTGCAGTTGCTTTGACCACCTTATACGATGGCCAGCCAGCCATGTCACCTGCTATTTTCTCAGAACAGCTGCTCTGAGAATTCCTTAGTACTTCGAGAAAACTTCCCTCATTCAGGGATTTGGGAAAAGGTATGCTCACAATAAAATGTATTCACATTTCTGAAGTTACTTGCTGACAGGTAATACCTAATTGTGGTTATTAAAAAAAAAGGTTCAGTTTTATCCATTTGAGAATTTTCCTGGACTAGGTTGAACCTAATTAGGTAAACAATAAGTGCTTTTTCCAAGTTCTGCTATGTCCAGTCTAGAGCTAAGGCCACCTAGTTATCACACAGGATTTCTCACTGGCATTCATTCCTCATGAAGAGACACCTGGGCTTTCCACCACCTCTGGCACTTTGCTTCATATTTTTCTCTGTTTTAGATGACAAGCATTCAATGAGTTAGACATAATTTTTTTAAAAGTTTTTTATTATTATTATTTTTTTCTTTTTGTCTTTTTTCGTGTCCGGCAACGGATCGCAACCCTCAGTGTCACGC
>NW_007732288.1:90532-120686 GCF_000696425.1 Galeopterus variegatus | reverse complement strand
CTCGGTGTTGCCCCCGCTCCTCGCTCACTGAGCGGCCGGTCTGCATGTGGGATCCGAACCCTCGGCGGGAGCGCCGCCGCACTTCCCAAGTGGTGCACTGTAGCAGTGCGCCACCGGGCCGGCCCTTAAAAAGTTTTTAATGTTTTGTTCCACTTAATATAATTTTCTCCAGGCACAGAAAGAGAAACACCACATGTTCTCACTTATTTGTGGGAGCTAAAAATAAATAAATAAATAAACACACAAAGAAATCAAGGTGGGGGAAGAAGACACAATAATTACAACAATTCTTTGAACTTGTTAAGACAATTGAACAGATATGATATTGAAGGGGAGGGGAGAGAGGGAGGGCGTAGGAGGAACGGGTCATGAAAATCAACCACAATGTATATTGAGAAGTTAAAATAATAAAAAAAAGTTTTTAATATTTTAAAGATTTTTTAAGTTTCATGATCCCACAATACCTGCAAGAGCTGTTCAGAGCACCACGAGGGTGATGGTGAAGGTATTAGTAATAACAGCTGCAATAATGGGTGTAATTTATCATGCATTTTCAAGTGTCTGGCATTGTGTTAAGTGCTTTTCATGTATTACCTTGTTACTTCATCCCATCCCTGAGGAAAATGGGACTTAGGGGATTTAATAACTTGTCACAAACCAATCAGCCAGTAAGAGAGAGGTGGGTTCAAATCCACACCTGCTTGGCACCAGGACCTACCTGCATCCCTAATTCTGAACTTGCCCAGAATCTGCATGGCCCTCTGCCTGGCTTCCCTACTGCTGGGTGGTGCTGAAAGCTTCCTGTAAAATTTTTACTGGCAATATCAGATCCTGATTTAGACAACAAAAGTAAAGCAGTTTGAACTGATTATTAGGAAATTGGTGCAAATTTCCTAACATAAAAATTTATAGTGACTTTCTTTCTGGGATGAATTTACCTGTATGCAGGCACCAAAACAGTTTGAAAAAGACCATAACAATGAGGTTTAAAAATTGCTTTTTTTTTAAGTTACAAAAATTGCTTTTTTTTAAGTTACAAAATTAATACATGCCAAATTTGTATGATCTGTAACATCCACAATCAGTGTGTCCTCCACACAGGCGCAGGCACACATTTGTGTACATACGTGCACACACACACACACACACACACATGCCAAAAGCCAACCATGTGCTACAGTCTAAAAATAAGAACATATTTTAAACTGGGATTGTATTTACAGCACATGCTTTTGTGACTACCCTTTTTTCACTTGATATATTATGAACATTTTTTCTATTTTATTTTTATTCCAGAACACAATTTTCCATGGCATCGTACCATTTCATCATAAATAAGAACATATTTTAAACTGGGATTGTATTTACAGCACATGCTTTTGTGACTACCCTTTCTTCACTTGATATATTATGAACATTTTTTCTATTTTATTTTTATTCCAGAACACAATTTTCCATGGCATCGTACCATTTCATCATACAAACATAAAAAAATTTATCTACTGCTAATTTGAACATTTTGGTTCTTTCCAAGTTTTCTTTATTGCAAATAACTATGAAATAAACACTTGCGTGGATAGATCTGGAGTATTTTCTCAAGATAAATGCCTAGAAAAAGAATTCTGGGTCATAAGAAATAAATTTTTATAGATCTTTTGATGCACGTTGCCAAATGTTTCTCTGGAGAGGTTATACTTATTTATACTCATACCAGCGATGGAAAAGAATGACAGTGCTGTGACATGATGACAGCAAGGGAGGATGAGTGCCCCCAGGGGCTAAGCTCCTAGCTCCTCACCTGCAGCAACTGCTGTAATCTTTCCACCTGTCCGGTGAGGTTGGGTGTCACAAAGCCTGTTTTACACAAGATGTTATTTATCCTCATAAGGGAGAAAAAATAAACCCTTGCTGAGAACTACGAGCGACAGCCTGATCTGTCCTCTGCCATTTGGCAAGGAAGCATTTAATAGTCATGGCTGAACCTCCTTCCATTCCTCAAACTTTCAAGATTTCCCAAACTCAAAGCATTTGCATTCATGGTTTCTCTTCTTGGGATGTTCTTCCCCTGGGTTTTCGTGTCTAGATCCTCCTGTTTTATGTCTCAGCTCCGAAGCCACCCCCTTCGGTGATGCCTTTTCTAACATACTGTCTAAAGGATGCTTTCATTCCTAACACCCACCACCCCTCACAGCAGCCTCCCTTTCACATCAACTTGTTTCATTTCTTTACTGGTTCTTGTTCCTTCCTGAAACATTTAAAAATTGTCTGGTTCACCCAGGAAATGTAATCTCCCTAAGGACAAAGAGCACTAGAATAGGGCCTGGTAAACAGCAGGATCTCAATACATGCTTGCTGGCTGAATGAATAAATGCTCGTATGAAAGAGCAGCTAGAAAGAAGCCACCAGCATAGGAACCCAAGTCTGCTTCTGAAATTGATTTTATCACAATGTACAGAGAATGTCCACCTCCCCCATTCTCAGCAGCAGTATGTATTTATTTTCTCTTTACTGATTTGATAGGCAAAATATACCATTTTACACTTTGTTAGTCATTTGTATTTCTGCTTTTATCAATTACCTCTGCCCATTTTACCCATCAGGTGGTCATCTTTTCTAATTATTTGTAAAGTGTTTACTAGGCCTATATTTTCTTGCCAGGTAAGAATAAGAGATACAAAAAAGAAGAATATATGATTAATTTGATAGAAATGGAAAGGCATTAAGTAAAATTTATCACCAATCCCAGATAAAATCCTCCTAATGCACATGGACTGGATGGACACCCACTTAGCACAAAGAAGATCTATCAAGTTTTATTATAATATTTAACAAAGAAATACTAAAGGCACAGATTTTTAAGTTAGTGTTTTCTCATTAACACTTTGCCTCAGTTTCTTCATGTATTAAATGCTTACCTCATGTTGTGAGAATCAGATGAGTTAATATATGTAGAGAATAATATGCACATCAGTGTCTAGAACATACCCATTGGTAATTGTTGTTATTGCTACTATGTAACATATACTATTAAAATAATACATATATAAGCATTCATTAACTGTTGCTTATATTTTGATATATCTGTGCTCCCCCTTTGATGAGTAAAATAAATTACAAAGGTGTTTAAACATGTGAATTGCAAAAATAAATGTAAATGGATTAAAGTCCTGTATCAAAAGACAAAGCCTCTCACATTGAGTTAAATATGAAAATTAAATATATAATGTTTATGAAAGACACAAAATACAAAATAAAATATCATTGCATGGTTAAAGAAATAAGATGGTTTGAAAATATTTACCAAGCCAAGGTAAAGAAAACTGGGACAGCAACAGTTGTATTAAAAAAAGCAGGGTGCATGGCACAAAGCATTTCATGGGATAAAGAGGATTATCTTATGTTGATAAAAGACACACTTGCCAATAGGATTATATTTGTTAAATTTTATGTATTGAATGATAGCAAATATGTATGTATATGTGTACATGTATGTATATTAAAAAAGCTCCTTGAAAAAAATTGGTAAAACTATACTCAAAGTAGATGACTAAGATATAAGCAAAACAAAATATCGACCAATAATTTTTTAGTTGAAGAGTAAATCAAAACTTCAGTGTCAAACAACTTAGAAAATACTATACTAACAAAGTTACAGTTAGATAAGAAGACTGAGTTCTGGTGTTCTAGTGTGACTATAGCTAATAATAGTGTCTTGTATTTCTTGAAATAGCTAGGAAAGAGGATCTTGAACATTATCACCACAAAGAAATGGTAAATATTTAGGTGCTAGACATGCTAAGTACATGGAGGGGATCACTGGGTATTCCAACAACAATTTATGTGCCCCATAAATATGTACAATTGAGAATTTAAAAAAAAATACTGTAGTGAAAATGACAGCCTCATGCAAGAAGCCAAAGTTATACACTTCTATGGACCCTTAGATGAGTTATATCTAGACAAGCAAGACGGAAATAAATGAATTGGGCATTCGACTAAATTAGCTGGAAAAGAGCCACAAAATTAAAACAAGGAAAGCAAAAATTAATGAATTAGAAAACAGAAAATTATTAGAATTAATTAGTACATTGAAGCTGATTCATAGAAAAGATCCCACATCAGACATGCCTCTGACAAATCTGACCAAAAATGTAAGAGCAAAAGCATAATTGCCCATTTTTAGATTCCAAGAACAGCAAAAACTACTTCAAGAGAAAATGGTTTGCAGATAATCTGAAGAATTTAGGTAATTTTGAGGATATTTGCTTAATTTTATTCAAGGAGAGATAGAATACCTGAATACTGTAATGACGATAGAAGACATAAAGTTGACAAAATTTATCCCTAGAAATTTTTGGATCCAAATAGTTTATTTTCATGCCATATGAATATTTTCGGAGCCTTTATGTATATAAAAGCCTTCCCAATTCACTTTCAGGGCTAGCATAGTTGTGATACCAAAACTGAGAAACAGCCCCAAATCAAACAAAACAAATAAAAAAAAAAAACAGTCATCCTCTACCACCACAAAACAAGCAAAATAACTCCACAGATTAGTATCATTTAGAATAGTTGTGATACCAAAACTGAGAAACAGCCCCAAATCAAACAAAACAAATAAAAAAAAAAAAAACAGTCATCCTCTACCACCACAAAACAAGCAAAATAACTCCACAGATTAGTATCATTTAGAAATAGAGTTGAAATACAATAAAACTTAAGTCAATTTAATCTACCAGTCTATTAAATGAACACACACCATGATGGGAGGGGGAGCAGGAACTGGTAAACTTTTTGTGTAAAGTGCCAAATAGTAAATATTTTAGGTTTTGCAAGCTGTATGGTCTCTGTTTCGACTAGTCAACTTTGCCAGTGTAGCATGAAAGCAGCAGTGGACATTATGTAAATGAATGTGTGTTGGCTGTGTCCCAATAAAACTTTATTTGTGGACACTAAAATTTGAATTTCATATAACTTTCTAATTTTATAATTTGTGTCTTAGAATTACTGCTGACTTTTGTTTAGATATGATAATGGCATTATGGTTATGCTCTTCACAAGAGTAATGTCAGGGTGATGTCATCAAGATGGTGTAATAGACAGTTGTTGGCATCGTCCTCCCCCCACAAACGATCAACATAAAACTATCAAAGTGCAAAAAGTGCCATCTTGAGATCATTGAGCTTAGGAGAAGAGGAGGAGTTCATGAAGGTGTGAAAGGCCATGGCGAGGGGGAAGATGGACCACTCCAACTATCCCCAGCCCTGGCTCCCTCTGGGGCTGGCACTGTACAAGGCAAGGAGCAATTGCAGTACCCGGAGCAGCCACCAGGAGATGGCAAAACCACAGCAGCAACCTTTGTGTGAAGCTACTTAGAGTCTGCAGGGAAGAAGGGTGCTCTGAAGGGCACCATCCCATCACCCAGGCCAGCAAAGCCACTGCAAGCCTCCCCTGGACCCACATAGCAGTGACAGGCTGCAATTAAGGCAGGAAGGAACCACCCAGAGGTTGGTGAATCTTCTCTGGGGACCAGTGCATGGCACGCCCCACTGGAAATGTTTGGGTGCCAGGGGAGAGGCTGATCCATCGGGGAGCATTAGGGCACAGCACAGGCAGCTAATCTGCCTTCTAACTGACATAGGTGCCACACAGTCGAGACCAGTCTGGGCAATGGAACTGCAGGGGGTGCAGTTTGTCAGAAAGACTCAGTCCTGGGCTGGAATTTCTGCACAGTTCAGTTGTGTCTGTGATGACCTCACAAGACTCAGCAGTGACTGAAAGACCGAGAATTAAAATGCAATCTGCACAAAAAGCTTTCCCCAGTTTGAGAAATAGCAGCAAAGCAATAATTTAGCTCAAGCACAGAGCTCAAGTCTCAGTCCCCACGGGAAGTTTCCCCCAGTTTGAGAATTAACCATAGGAAAGCAAATTAGTTCCAGTTCAGAGTTTAAGTTGTGATGGTAGCTATTAATCTGCCACAGGGTGAAAAAGAAAAGAAAACAAAACAAAACACAGACCAGAGATAAAGCTCTGATATCACCCAGTAAACGTCTAACACCAGCAAAGAACAACTATAAAATCTGGAAGAGGTGGCCATCTCCTCAAAAGCACAGGCATCATCTTTGAAAAGATACAAAGATTGCAAAAGAACAGAAATATATGACATCACCACAGGACACACACAAAGCACCAGCAATGGAACCAGAAGAGCAGAGGACTTATGAAATATCTGACAAATAATTAAGAATAACCCCATTAAAGAAGTTCAGGGAGCCACAAGAAATATACATAGAAAATTAAATGATACCTAGAAAACAATTCAGGAGCAGAACAAGAAACCTGACAAAGGAATAGAATCAGTTAAGGGGCCGGCCCGGTGGCGCACTGCTACAGTGCGCCGCTTGGGAAGTGCGGCGGTGCTCCCGCCGAGGGTTTGGATCCCACATGCAGACCGGCTGCTTGCTGGCTGAGCGAGGTGCGGGGGCAACACCGAGGGTTGCGATCCCGTAGCTGGTCCCGGTCCGGTATGGGCGCGACACTGAGGGTTGCGATCCGTTGCCGGTCACGAAAAAAAAAGAAAAAAAAAAAAGGAATAGAATCAGTTAACAAAAAAAACAAATATAAATTCGAGAAATAAAGAATACATTATCTGAACTGAAAAACTCAATAGAAAGCTCCAACAGCAGACTTGATCAAAAAGAGGACCTAAATTTAAGACCCCAAACTATGAAACTACTAGAAAAAACATACAGAAAATGCTACACAAAACAGGAGTGGAAAATGCTTTTTTGAGAAAGACTGCAAAGGCACAGACAACTAAAGCAATAATAAACAAATGGGACTACATCAAACTAAAAAGTTTCTGCTAAGCCAGGGACACAATCAACAAAGTGATGAGACAACCTACAGAATGGGAGAAAGTGTTTGCAAACTATACATCAGACAAGGGGTTAGTATCCAGAATATATAAAGAACTCAAACAACTCAACAGCAAAAAACCAAATAACCCAGCGAGACAACCTACAGAATGGGAGAAAGTGTTTGCAAACTATACATCAGACAAGGGGTTAGTATACAGAATATATAAAGAACTCAAACAACTCAACAGTAAAAAACCAAATAACCCAGTTAAAAAACGAGTAAAGGCCCTGAACAGACATTTCTCAAAAGAAGACATACAAACGGCCAAAAGGCACATGAAAAAATGTTCAGCACCACTAATCGTCAGGGAAATGCAAATTAAAACCACAACGAGATATCATCTCACCCCAGTTAGAATGGCTATCATCAGCAAGACAGAACATAACAAATGCTGGCAAGGATGCAGAGAAAAAAGAACCCTCCTACGTTGTTGGCGGAAATGTAAATTGGCACAGCCACTGTGGAAAATAGTATAGAGGTTCCTCAGAGAACTAAAAATAGATCTGCCCTATGACCCAGCTATCCCAATACTGGGTATACACCCAAGGGAAATGGAATCAAAACAACACCCCACCTGCCCTTCCATGTTCATTGTGACACTATTCATAACAGCCGAGAGATGGAATCAACTTCACTGCCCATCAAGAGATAAGTGGATTTTAAAATCTGTGGTATTTATACATGATAGAATACTATTCAGCTAAAAAAAATGAAATTCTGTCATTTGCAGCAACGTGGATGGAACTAGAAACCATCATGTTAAGTGAAGTAGGTCGCACACAGAAAGACAAAACCACACGATCACACTCATATGTGGAAACTTAAAAAAAAAAAGTGGTTGTCATAGAAGCAGAGGGTAGAATAATAGTTCCCAGAGGCCAGGAATGGAGGGGATGAGGGGATTGAAGAGGTGGACTAATGGGTACAAAACTATGCTGCTCTCCCTAAGTGAGTCATTGTGAGTACACGCGTATATTGAAACAACTCATTGTACCCCATAACTACATACAAGTAAATGTTAAAATAAAAAAAAGGTGTGTTGTTCAAAAGTACATAGTGAAATATTTAAGATGAAATGAATTGCTGTCTAGGATTTGCTTCAAAAGAATCTGGATGGATTGATGAGTTTGGATAACATAATACTGCCTACATATTCATTTATCGTCATTAAAACAGGGTGATAGAAACATCAGCTTCACTACACTATTCTTACTTTTGTGTATATTTGATATTTCCATGATAGAAATTTAAAGAAATTAAGAAAAATGAAAGCACAGAACTCTAAAAATAATTCACTGGTTACCTATGACTTCTTGTCTTTATCTGCATTTTCAAGTTTCTTAAAACTCTCTTAAATGAGTTTGCTTTTTAATTCATCCTACTTGTAAACTGAATGTGTTCAGGACTGTAAGTGACACAAAGAGGTGAGACTTTGTTCCCTACCTCCTGAATTCATATGAACCAGGACTAATAGAAATCTAACAGTAATCCACAGCTGGAATGCCATACCAGCCATCAGAGGAGACTGTCATTAAGGCAGGGAGCATTCCTGGAGGAAAGATTTGAGGACAAACATATCCTACTTGTGGCCTCAGAGAGCAGACATTTGAGGCAAGGGAGTGAGGACATTTTAGGTAAAGGGAACCATGAGAAAGGAGGCTCATGAGGAACCTTGGTGGAGACGTTATTAAATTCATGTCAGGATGAAAGGAGACCCCAGAAATCAGGCAGAGGCATTCAGATTTGATACAATGATGATCAGGCAGCCTCTGCAACGTGTGATCTCAGAAAACTCTGGGATATGGCTTTGTTTTTAAGGCAAATATGTTCAAGACATGCTGGACAGGTTTATTCACTCACTGAGCAAATATTTACAGAGATGGGACCAGAGTCGAGTGTGAAATGAAGAGTCATGTTAGAGCATCAGTTCTCAATGTTCTCAAAGGGTCTGCAAGGTGAAAGATAAATTCATAATAAACTAAGACACCATTTGCCTTTTTCACTCTCGTTCTGTCACAGAGTAGGGTGGAATGTTCCAGAGATGGCATGGTGTGTGTTTTTGTAACAGATTGAATGCAGAATCATATATGAGGCTCAGAATCAGGTATGCAGAATCTGCCTTTCAGGGTGGAATGTTCCAGAGATGGCATGGTGTGTGTTTTTGTAACAGATTGAATGCAGAATCAGATATGAGGCTCAGAATCAGGTATGCAGAATCAGATATCTGCCTTTTATAGCCAGACATTAAAGATATTTGCAAAAATGTAAAACAAGGTCACTCTTCTCACTTTGTTTCGATTTGGAAAATGAATTTTTTTCCACAAAAATATGTTATGTTAAATGTAATGGGTTTAGGGCTGGCCCGGTGGCGCACTGCTACAGTGCACTGCTTGGGAAGCGCGGCGGCGCTCCCGCCGAGGGTTCGGATCCCACATGCAGACCATCTGCTCACTGGCTGAGCGAGGGGCGGGAGCAACGCCGAGGGTTGCGATCCCGTTGCCGGTCCCGGTCCGGTACGGGCGCGACACTGAGGGTTGCGATCCGTTGCTGGTCACGAAAAAAGACAAAAAGGAAAAAAAAATGTAATGGGTTTATTATTATTATTTTAAAATAATTTATAAAATAAAGAATAAAACAATGGTTACCGGGGATGGGGTGGGGATGGGAGAGAAAACAGGGAGTTGTAGTCAGAAGCTACAAAGTAGCAGCTATGCAAGATGAACGAATCTAGAGATCTAATGCACACCACGAGGACTATGAGTAATAAAATCGTACTGTGTTTAGGATTCCTGCTAAAGGAGTAGATTCTAGCAGCTCTTGCCACAAAAACAAAAAAAAAAGAGCTAACTATGTAAGATGATGAATATGTTAGTTTGCTTTGCTATAGTAACAATTTTACCATCTGTATGTATCCCATAATATCATGTTGCATATGTTAAATATACACAATAAAATTATTTTTTTAAAAAAGAAGGGAGTTCATAAATATTTTAAAAGGTTTTAGTTTTAATTTTAATATGGTAAATATTGACAAATAGAATCCACATAAACAAAAACTCTTCGAGGTCTGGCATAATTTTAAGAGTACACGGGGCACTGACACCAGCGGGTGTGGGGATTGCTGGGTTAGAGTGTTTATCAAGGCTACACAGAAGAGGGACTTTAGAGGAACAGTGGTCACAACATGGGGCTTCGTCTTGAATAACTTCTAGTGGTGCTCCAAGCTGTCTGGTCTTTTACCGTGGTGGATGGGCAAGGTTTCAAACTCCTCTCGCTCAGAAAAGCACAGCTTTCTTATCCTATCTAGACAGAACATGTTCTAAAAGGGACTCCCAATCTACTAAGCAGACCTAAATACACTTACGCTTTTGCTTACACTGTCATAAGTCCTGTCATCTCTCACCTACCTCCTCCTCCTTCTCATTTATTTCTGTTAGAAGGACATTTTTCATTCCCAAATTATTTCTCCAGACAGACAATAATTCAGTACTCTTGACATGTCATTTACTGCTTGTGCAGGGAAAGCCAACCTGTTTAACTTATTCAGAGTCTAATGAAAAATAGAACTAGGATGGTCTCTGCCTGTAAAAAAGACACAAAGTTTATAAAATATTATAAAGTTTACGAAAAGAAAATGTTTTGGGGGTTTTGTAGGTTACTATTCTTCAATACCCAGATGAAAAATTACTTCTTTAAGAAACTTTTCCAAAACACTATTTACCTATCACCATCACCACGTCCAAATTAAACTCTCTCCCTTTACTCCTTTGAGCACTTTGATTTTCCTCTCATGGCATTTATTAACCTCTGACATATGACAGTTTTCCCTCTCTGCCCAGGGAGCTCTTTCAGAGCAGGTATTTTGCTTTTTTCCTATTTGATTCCCAACAATCCCCTATATGGTGCCTTCTATATTGCAAGTTTCAACAAAGGATGTTGAATTTAATTAGCTAAAAGAATCCGGAGAGTAGTGTACATTGCATTTGTTTATTTAATGTATGTGTTGTCAGAAAGTTTATCACTGGGTTCCAGCCATGACACAGTAATGGGTATCGACATAATCTCTTGCCATAAAATATGATAGAATCAGACAGAATATCTACAGCACCTGTTTTTAAGTATTTAGGTTTTTGATCCTCTACAGAAGGAAACCCATGAAATGAGCCTACGTTACCCTGGCTGTCTCCCTAATGGCATTTTCTAAACTGTGCACAGGGAATTGGAGCCCTAACAGAGCTTGCCTCTGGGTAGAGGAAACAGAGGTGTTACTGAGGGATACTGAGGTGGATGAAATTTGCATGGCAACATGCCAGGGATGAGAAATCTATGCAGGGAAGTCCCAGCAATCTGAAGAGGCTCCCCATGAACCAATTATCAAATGTTTGTCTGTGCGAGCATAGGGCAGGTGCCCGTGACAAGGTGGCAGCAGATCAGTTTGATTCTGTTGAGGGTTGGCCTTAGGCTTGCCTCAGTCCCAGTCTAGAGCAGCCCTGCTCCTAAAGTATACTCTTCTGGCATTTCAGCTGAGCCCAGATTATGGAAAACAGTCTCCTCTCTTGCTTTTTCACACTCAGTCTGTCCTCACATGTGTGACCTCTGGAATCCCTGATGAGCTCACAGCTCCCAGGGACAATAAGTGAATATTTTGGATTATATGCCAATAAATTCAACAATCTAAATGAAATAGACAAATTCTTTGAAATACGCAAATGATTTAAGAAGAAAGAGAACATTTGATTATGTGGAAATGCAAATGATCTAAAATTGCCAATGCAATTTGGAGAAGAACAAAGTTGGAGCAGTTATGCTACCTGACTTCATGGCTTATTAAAAAGGTACAGTAATCAAACCGTGTTGTATTATTAGTGTAAGGACTGGTTGAGAGATGAAGAGAAGAGAACAGAGATTCTAGAAAGAGATCACACATGTGCAGTCAATTGATTTTTCAACAAAGTTACAAATGCAATTCAGTGGGGGAAAGGAATGTCTTTTCAACAAATGTAAGAATAATTGGATACCTATGTATAAAAAGATGACCTTTGAATTGTACCTTACATGATTCACAAAAATTAATTAGATATGAATTATGAACCTAAACATAAAAGCTAACACTATAGAGCTTTTAGGAGAAAACACAGGAAAATACCTTTGTGATTTTAGAGTAGGGAAATATTTCATAGACTTACAAAGCAATAGCCATAAAAGTAGATAAATAAGCTCGATCAAAATGAAAACTCCTGGGCCGAGCCCGTGGCGCACTCTGGAGAGTGCGGCGCTGGTAGCACAGCAGCGCTCCCGCCGCGGGTTCGGATCCTATATAGGGATGGCCGCTGCGCTCACTGGCTGAGCACGGTGCGGCCGGTCTCAAAAAAAAATGAAAACTCCTGCCCATCAAAAGATAGCATTAAGAAAGTGAACAGACAAAACACAGCCTGTGAGACACTAGAGACAATATAAATATCTAACAAAGTACATTATCAAGAATATATGCAGGACGCTACAACTCAATAATAAAAAATACAATTAAGAAATAGATAAAACACTTGAAAAGACACATCACGTAAGACGATATGCAAATGGCCCATAGATACATGAAAGATGCTCAGCATCATTAGTCATCAGCAACATGCTCATTAAAATCACAATGACACACTACTACACACCCACTATAATCACTTTGCAAAAAGAATATTTTGGGTGTTGCTTAAAAAGTTAAACATATGAAGGTACTTGAAAAAAACCGTGGAAAAATAGAATTGAAAGATAAGACAACCTTTTCCATGAACCTTTTGAGGTACCCTTGTATACTGATCATATGACCCAGCCATCTCTCTCCTCCATACTTACCCACAAGAAATGAGAACATATGTCCACACAAAGGCTTGTATATGAATGTTCAAGAAGCTTTATTTGTAATAGCTCCAAACAGGAAACAGTCCACCGATAGGCCAAAGTATAAAAATAATATACATATTACTCCAGAATAAAAAAGAACAAACTATTGTTACACAGAATATAGATTATATATCAAAATCATTATAGTGAAAGAAAGGAGTCAAAAAAGGCACATACTGTATAATCCCATTCATGTACAATTCTAGAAATTGCAAGCTTATATGTAGTGACAGAAAATAGATCAGGGGCCGGCCCGGTGGCGCACTGGATAGTGCGCCGCTTGGGAAGCGCGGTGGCGCTCCCACCCGAGGGTTCGGATCCCACATACAGACCGGTTCCCGCTCACTGGCTGAGCGAGGCGCGGGAGCAACACCGAGGGTTGCAATCCCGTAAAAAAAAAAAAAAAAAAAAAAAAAAAAAAAAAAAAAAGAAAATAGATCAGTATTTGCCTGGGGACAGAAGCCCAGAACTCCATGGATTCCATGGGCGTCAGAGTTGTGCTCTGAATTACTCTAACATCTGTCACTGTTAGTTGAATGAGCAAATGATCATACAAAGGGGAAAATCTCTAAACTAAAAGTTTGGGGTCTAATTCCAGAATGACCAGTAATCGCTATATCTCACTGAAAAAACATATGATGCTTCAGAGAATTATTATGTTAGAGATCAAATGAGATGACATGTGTGAAAAATAATACAATTATAAGGTCTGATAGAAATTTAATTCATTCTTATTGTTTGTTATTAACAGCAAAAGAGAAGCCATGAAATTGGAATTTCATAGCTCATCAGTGAGAGAAACCATGGGTTAGCATTGAAATCAGCTTTGGAGACACACACACACACACACCCCACTCAGGTTCCATAGACGCTGATCCTGGAGATTTGGGTCATGGCTCTAAAATTTTTTTCATGCCACCTGTGATTCAGATGTTCCTTTTAGGTCAGGAATCAAATTCCAAAAGATCAGTTAGGTGGTACCTCATTGTGACCCCTAAAAATGGGGGTCTCATGTATGCCTACCTGACTCTTCACTCAAAGTCACCTTCTGAATTTGCCCTGGGCAGTCTCAATTTATGCCGGTTGTCACAGCATGGTTATTAAGAGTGCCTACTTTCATTCTTTAGAGTATCAAGGGCTGGACAATAAGTTAACAAAGAATTAATATTTACTGGTTAAGATCTACAAGGTGGGAGCTATTTCTTCTTTAAAGATAAGGCAAATTGCCTGTCGATTGGGCTACCATGTTGCTGTACAGAAGGGAGACCCAGACTGTAGGTAAAACAAGACCCAACACAACATTTATTGTGTGGTCACTATGTGCCCAGTACTTTCTAAATGACTTTCATATATTATCTCTAATTTCCCCAAAATCTTAGGAGGAGAGTAACACTTGAGTATTATTACAGATTAGAAAACAGGCATGAAAGGCTTAGTAACTGGCCCAAGTTAGCAGAAGTGGATTTGAACTTCAGGACCTGGCTCCAGAGTCCCTGGTCTCTTTCAACACCCATGTCTTCCCATGGTTGGCTGGGTCCTCTGATCTGAGAATGAGTGGGCATGTCCACCCAGCAGGGCTGGACAATAAGTTAACAAAGAATTAATATTTACTGGTTAAGATCTACAAGGTGGGAGTTATTTCTTCTTTAAAGATAAGGCAAATTGCCTGTCGATTGGGCTACCATGTTGCTGTACAGAAGGGAGACCCAGACTGTAGGTAAAATGAGACCCAACACAACATTTATTGTGTGGTCACTATGTGCCCAGTACTTTCTAAATGACTTTCATATATTATCTCTAATTTCCCCAAAATCTTAGGAGAAGAGTAACACTTGAGTATTATTACAGATTAGAAAACAGGCATGAAAGGCTTAGTAACTGGCCCAAGTTAGCAGAAGTGGATTTGAACTTCGGGACCTGGCTCCAGAGCCCCTGGTCTCTTTCAACACCCATGTCTTCCCATGGTTGGCTGGGTCCTCTGATCTGAGAATGAGTGGGCATGTCCACCCAGTGGGTCTCTTCCTCTGAAGGAAGAATGAAAATCACTGTCATACTCTCATTCCACCCCATCCCAAGTATGACCCACTGTGGGGAATTATTACGGCCCTATTTTTAACTGAGCTGCAATTCATTCAGCCTCCTGTGTTTGTGTTAAAATAATTTCCCCTACAGCCTTCTCTGGGATGAGGTGGAACAGCCCCCAGAAGCTGAATGTTTACACGAAAGAGTATTTTATTTTATTGAAATCTACTTTCTGTTTCACTCTTCTCTTGTACTATGGTAGATAAAAAGGTGCAAAAAGCCCTTTATCCGGTTAGTAGTGGCTCTAGGTGGGAGAAAAAGAGCCCAATTCAAGTTTTCTGTGACTTCTGGCTCAGTTTTAACAGAATGTAGGTGCAATGTCAGAGCCTGATAAAAATAGAAGCACTCCAGTATCCAGCTCTTGTCCAGATGGTCTATGGGAATCCAGAGAGTAACTTATCACTAAGAGGGGCCGCCACTAGTCAGTGGGAAGACGTCACACCTCAAATTGGGTGGTAAGTGAAATGGCTGATCGTGTAGAGTGAAACCTCTGATATTGTCAGAGAATCCTGGGTTGCATCCTGAGGCTCTTTACTCTGGCTTAACGGAGAGTTTGGTCATTGTGTAAAGTTGCCATGTGCTTTGCAGGATGAAATAGAAAGAGCAAAAATACGGGCCCTGATTAGAAGTGGCCTATGGGAAAGTCCTGGATAAAAAGTGGGACCCGCTACGCATCTGCAGAAAAGACAAGTGACATTCTAGACTCCACTTAAGAGAAGTAATCCAAGAAGGATAGCGACCACCACTCAGCTCACCAGAGTGGCTGGGGACGGAGCAAGGGGAAGCCGAATGAGAGGAAGGTCCCGGCTTAGAGATGTAGCAAACTCTGCTTTCTGACCAAGGGCCTGCAGAACTTGATGTTGGCTTGGTTAATACTGTCAAAGTTGAGTGGGGGGTGAGAGGAAGGTCCCGGCTTAGAGATGTAGCAAACTCTGCTTTCTGACCAAGGGCCTGCAGAGCTTGATGTTGGCTTGGTTAATACTGTCAAAGTTGAGTGGGGGGAAAGGCTACAAAAATGAATGTGCTCGTTATGTTAAGTAAAATAAGCTAAGCACAGAAAGACAGATACCGCAAGATTTCACTGTCATGTGGAATCTAAAACAGTAGTGCTCACAGAAGGAGAGAGTAGAACAGTGGTTACCAGAGGCTGGGGAAAGTAGGAGGGAAAGAAGGACGGAGAGAGGCTGGTCAATGGGTACAATGTAACGGTTAGACAGCAGGAATAAGTTCTGGTGTTCTATTGCACAGCAGGGTGACTGCAGTTAGCAATAATACAGTGTATATTTCAAAAAAGCTAGAAGACAGGATTTTGAATGTTCTTACCACAAAGAAATGATAAATGTTGAAGATGACAGATATGCAAAATACCCTGAATTGATCATCACACAGTGCATACATATATAGAAATACCACATTGTACCCCCTAAATATTTACAGTTATTATGTATCAATCGAAAATAAAATAAAGCTTGAAAAACATGTTCAATGAATGAGCTTACCAAAATTCCTTAAACCCTTGGCTCATCAATGGTCTATTACCAGGTAGAATCAACACAAGAAAAGAGAGCCACATAATACTTTTCACAGAAAGTAATTACTTCCCTTCATAAGGATCACAAATTTCACGCTTCCCACTAAGCATAGCCTCCCAAGAAGAATTAGCTTTTGGCTTAGGGTGAGCTGCTTAACTCTTCAAGTCTCCTCTTCAGCAATGTGGTGAGGATGATGAAACGTGTTTTCACAGGGCTGCTTCTTTCGGCAATTAAATAAGAAGGTGCGAGAATCAAGGAGAGTAACTATGCCTACAGGTGAATAAAATACTAATTGAAGAAATCAAAGTAATATGAATGATTTGCATCAAGTTAGAAAGAGAGGTACCACTCTAATTTTTTCTGACTCAAGGGAATCTTTCCCCTGGTCAATTTTTACTAATTGTTACTGATTACAGTAAATGTCACCTGTCTGAGAAGGCGTTCTGGAAGGCCATGCTGCATTTTTAATCTCAGTGTCTGCTTCTCTTAACAGACAGTGAACTTTCAAGGGAGGGATGGTGGCTCTTCCAGGTCTGAGGTCTATCACAGCACCGAGGTGCTTGGGTGTTTACTGAAAAAAGGAAAAAAATGAAGATTCACACTGGTAGGAGATGCTGGGAAGGGGTTTCCTTGGGCAGGAATATAGCATGATCAAAAGTAGGAACATGCTAAGAATGTTCAGGAAAAGACAGGAGAGGGCGGCCTGGCTAGAGAACAGGGATTGGGAGGATGAGCAAGAGATATGTCCCAGAGGCTGGGACCCACCCACTTTTGCTCCCCACCTGTAAATTCAGGCCCGTCTTTTTCAAGGCCCACGCCTCACAGGATGGCTGATTCTCTCCACCATCACCTCCTGCACCTCTTTGGAAACAGAACCACGGTTCCCGAGCTGCTTGTATACCAGACACAGGGCCATGTGCTCTGCACTTCCTTATTTTTCTAAGTCCATATTTTGAAAAGCCAATACCTTTATTTATTTGGTTCAAAAATTCGAACAATATAAGAAGGTATACCCTGAGATGTCATACCCCTTGACTCCATCTACCCTGTTCACTCACAATACCTATAGGTGACCATTTCTAATAGTTTCTTTTTTATTCTCCCAGTGCTTTATTTTATGTAAATATAGGAAAGTATGTCTATGCATTCTTATTTGCTTACATTTCCTACACAGAAGGTGGCATACTATGAATGCTTCTACATCGTGTGTTTTTTCACTTAATACACCCTAGTTCTCTCTTCCCTATCCACGTGTAAAGATCTTCTTCATCCTTTTCTATAGCTGTGTAGGATTCCATTGTGTGTATTTAGCATAAGCTATTCAACCAGTCCCCTGTTGCTGGATATCTGTGTTGGCCCCTATTTTTTCTCCTGTTAAATACTCTGTGGAAACAGATGACTAGAAATTCTGAAGAGTTTTTGAACTTGTTCTTCTACCTGCTTGTCATCTTTTCTCCCCTGGTGATCTTGGATGTTCTTAGTAGTCCCAGACCACTTCTTTGCCGATGACGAAGCCCTCTAGCCGATGTGCATCCCCTTCCCTGCCTCCAGCTGCCTGCCGAATTTTACAGTGTTGCTACCTTACACACATCTCAGCTGCAACTCTAAAACTGACCTCATTCTCTCCTGCCACTCTTCTCCACTTAGTAGGTTTTCCTACGAGAAGTCAGACTCCCTCTCCTACTGTGAAGATGAGACATTCTGTTGCCTGTGACTTCCTCCCGTCTTTGACCTCTATGTCCAGGGTAGCAACACAATTTTTTTCCTGTGCAACATTTTGGACGTATATCCTTTTTTTTTCTTATTGCCACTATTTAGTTCATTTATACTTGGACATTGTTTTGACCAACAAATAATTGATTTTTTCCTTTCCCTGCTATGTGGCCGCTACAACTTTCTAGAAAGTCTGGGAGGAAAACCACCACGAGTTTGGTGAAATCATTTTTCCCCCATTAGGGGTATCCCACTGCCTAATGAAGAAAGTGTACATCGCTGCTTGTAATTAGAGACTAAGCTTTTCCCTGTCGGTGTGTGAGCTGTGTAAGAGAAGAAACGTGCCTTGCTCACCAGTATACCCCTAGCACCTGCCGTGCTGCAGGTCACATGGTATGTGCTCAGTAAGTAACTGCTGACTTTGTCTCTGCCATATAATTTCAATGGACATTTCCAATCTTGTCTCCTGCTATTCCCCCAAATGAACTTTACATCAAAGCCAATTACGTGAATTATGTCCAAATATGCCATTTAGCTTTCATGACTTGGATTATGCCATTCTCTCTGCCTAGAATGTCCTTCCCCCATATGCCACTCTGGCCACATACTGAAAACCCATCAGTCTCCAAAACCCAGTGCCTCTGAGAAGGTCTATCTGATCACTCCCAAAGTGCTAAGGACTGAAAGAAAGCAACTTTCTCAGCAGAGAAAATGGATCCAGAATCCTGGTGTCTCAGCTCCCATGAGCCTAGAAACAATAGGGACACTAAGACTGGGAACTGCTCTTGCTTTAGGAAGCTAGAATGATACTTGCCATATAACTTTATTCAAGAATAGGGAGAATCTCATGGAATAACAGGTATATTAACCATTTGTAAAAGCACAAAATTGTGTATACTTTAGTGAAGTATAAAGAGCACTATATTCAATTAAATGAACATGCAATTAGCTCTTATGTCTACTATACACTGGGCAATGTGCTGTAAGAGGAATGGTCTTTTCCCTCAAAGGGCTGAGAAAGAGACAGTTATGGCCACTGATTTAGCTTCAGTAAATGCAAAATGATGTCACCTAAAAGAGTGACAATCCTAGGCCTGGCTTACTTCTCCAAATAGCTTGTTATATAATTTTGGCAAAGATTTCCTAGAATGTTGTTGAGACTCTCTCCTTAGATTACCACACCCTGTTTTGTATCTCAGCTTGCAGCTTTTATCACAGCAGTGCACCTCTAGTTCTAAGAGGGAGATCTTTCTTTGGAAACTGGCTGCTCCCATTACCTCCTACACTTCCCTTAACTAAGCTCCACTGGCTTGTACACATCTTTTTTTTTTTTGTTAACTGTTAATGCTTTTGTAAGATCGGAGGTCAAATCAATATAGCCAAGATCTTGACCAATTGTGGTCATTGCAAGCACCAAAGCAAATTTTACAAAAAGGTCAGCATTCAAACTCCAGTAATTCAGGCAAATTCCACTCCGGGTTAATTTCACGCTGCATTTCTGAATTCCCACTGCAGTTTCAACAGAATGCAATCATGATTGCGGGTTTTTTTCCTTGCTCCATCCTAAGAGTTGGTGACAGGCAACAGGCCTAAAACAGCCACTCTGCTTCAACAGGGAGCGAGGTTGCATGTGTACCCTGAATGAAACCATCTGTTAGACTCTTCCAGCAGTGTGCTAAGGATTGAAATGGTGGAGAATTTTTCAAGAAGCTCAGTTAAATGTAACTGGGTATTTATGGGAAGATCTGAAACAACTTAAATAAGATGTCAATCTCTTATTAACATCCCCCTACTATGTCACACTGAGGAGGTAGCTCTGGCATGTTCCAACTTAATATATGCTTGTAGAAAATTAACTAGTGAACTAGGGAGATGGCTCAGAAACGTTAGAGGAGACCAGAATCTATTTTCAGGTCCCCATTCCAATTCCAACATGCCCACTTCTATGTAATCATATATGGCCAACACATCTTTGTTCCTTGGATTGTCAAATTTTGCAATTATTTTTAATGAGTATGTTTCCTACTCAACTGACCCCAAATAGTTTGGAAGTAAACTGAAAAGCATCACCTTAATTTCAACTATGATTAATCAATTAGTTAAAAAAGTACCTGAAAAGACTGAAGATTCATCTGTCCAGTCATTTTTTTTTTTATTATTATTTCCTTTAAATGTGCTCCTGTGCACAATCAGCTTTTGGAGTAAATTAAAATAAAAAACACAAATTTAAAGGAAATGTCTTGAATCTGTACAAGATATTCTATTTCAAACACTGGGTCCACTAACAAACATGGACTGGCTCTGGGTACGTTGTTCACCGTCACTTCATGTGAGGCTCCTACAGGAGAAACAAGGAGGTAGAAAGCTGGGTCATGCCCGTAAACAGCTCATCATGTAGCTGTCTAAAGACAGATTGATCTCCACACCAGTCTTTCTTCAGTCACTGCCACTAAACTTCAGTCCACTGGAGGCCATGCATAAAACCTTTCTCAATCCATTGCAGTATGCAAGTGAAGATCCACTCTCAAATTTCTTCCATTTAAAAAAACATTGATCACACAGTTGAAAAAAAGAAAAAAAGAAAAAAAGTTGAGATATAACTTAAGACTTGTAAAGTGTCAAATCTTTAGTATCCAGCTCGATAGTTTTATGCATATGTATACACACAGGAAATTGCTATCCAGATCAAGATCCAGAATATCCACAGCACCTCAAAATGCTCCCTCATACCCCCTTGCCATAAAGTTAATGACTGTTATGACCTCTAACCTTTCAGCTTAGTTATACCTGCTTTTGAACTTCACATAAATGGGGTCGTGCAGGACACACTCTTTCATGTCTGACTTTGTTCACTCAATGTTACATCTGTGTGCTCATCCACGTTGCTATGTGCATCAGTAGTTCACTCTTTTTTATTGTTGCATAGTACTCCACTGTAGGAATGCAACACTGTTTACTTATTCGACAGGTGATGGACATTTGTGTTGTTTCCTATTGTTGAGCTGTTACAAATAAAGAAGCTATGAACATTTTATAAACATCTTTTGGCAGACATAAGCCTTCTTAAAAGAAACCCAAATGTTTGATTTGATACATTAGGCATATTTTGTATATTTTATGTTTGGCAGAAGAAGACAATGTAATCTATTGGACAGGAAGGCTGAAAAACTCGAACTGATCAGATGCATCCAGAGGTAACTTATGCAAAACAGTGTCTTTTCCATCTTTGTGATCCTCAGGCTCAGTTCTTCACTCTCCTCTGCCTCCACTCCTAGAAGTGGCACCTCCTACTCATCAATTTTTCTTCTGAGGCTTTTTCCATACTCTCTCCATACTATGTCAACCGATATCTACTCAGAAAAACTATAATCAAATAACTGATATTTAGGTTTAAATAATAATGACACTATTTTCCTGATGATACATGCATATTTATGAGAAACAAAAGGATCTATTTTTGATAGAGAAATTTTACAAGTTGGTAAGTTTCAGAAGATAGTTTTTGAGTGGGGAAGAGATCTTTTTGGTACCAGAAAATCATAAAATAAGCATCTTTCTTGTGAAGCCAGCTCTTAATACAAACAAAAGGGAGTTGCTTTTTTACAGTACATCTAATTTTTTTTTTAAATGCTGGTGACAATCATTCGTTCTACCTACACTTCTTAGGGTTCTGCTGCAGTCTAACTACAAATTTTCAGCATTAATTGCAACCATACCCTTCCTGTCAATTGCAAGCTAAGGAACAGGTAATAAAAATCATACTTGCTTTTACAGTAAACAAAATAGAGGAAAGCTTTGTTTTATTTGGAGTTTCAGAGCAGTGAAAGCTGTTCAATTGCTTTGAAAGAGCAAAAACTGATGAATATTCACTTTCTGCTATTATATCCACGGTAAGCAACCTAATCTAAGTCACTAGAGGAGTGGGTAGAATTACATTCAGTTATATTATGGGGCCAGTACTTTTAAAGCAGGATTGGGAAGAAGGCAAAACAACAATTTGGCACCTTTTTTCCTTCCTTTTCCCAACCCCCTTCCTAAACTTCCTGCCTCACTGAGCTTCCTTACAAAGAAGTGGATTAATGAAGATCCCGCTTGGAAGAAAGATCCCTCAATGGGATCTGAACTACTCTTGCATCCATCCATCCAACCATCCATCCAACCATCCATCAAATACTCGGCCTGGATCCCAGGCCAGTATCTTACGTTGTGAACATCCGTTCTATGCTTGATTCCCTCCAGTGATATGGGATTCATACAATCCAAGCAGCCAGATCATTTCTGACAAGGTAACAAAGTTACCTTATTGGAAGGTAACCAATAAGTAGTTTTGATAAGTTGGCATTCTTTTATTCTTCATTGCTATAACTTTTTTTTTTTCAGCTACTGGGAAGATAGGATATTAAAAACAAGAGGAAATTTCGTATGTAAAGGTCTTTTAAGACAGAATTGAAAAAAACCTGTACAAAATGAAGGATGATGCTGAGAGCTGACATTTTTCTAATCTGACCTGGAGCAGAAGAAAGTTTTCTCTATAAGTGACATGTCCTGAAAAGCCAAACCAGTGATCCTCAGACCAGGTCAAGCTTTGCAACTTGAGGCCCACAGATGTGTTTTGTTCAGCTAGCACAATATTTTTTAAATAATGAGTTAGTTGCCAAATTTTAAAATTAGACTATTCCACATAAAATGTAAGTCTGGCTTATCTTAACAAAAAAGGGTGCTTAATGATTTTCATGATCGTTTTTCTTAGCTTTAAAAGAGTATTTTAAAAGAGTATTTTTAGTGATTACTATCTCCTATGAACAAAAAACACGTCCTGGAACTAAATGATCCCTTCCGTTTATCTTTAGTTAATAATGTCTTCCGTTAAATAATTTAAAATTATATTTGTTTAAAATTAAAAAGTGCATATGATCTGTTTTATGTTTTTCTTTCCATCCATCTATCCTTCCTTCTAGAGAGATGTCTAGATTGTACTGACCAAAGGATAGTGGTGATTATCTCTGAATGGTGGGATTTTAGGTGCTCTTTAATTTTCTTTTTGTATTTTTCTGAGTTAAATTTTTAGTGTTCAACACATATCATTTTTCACATACAATATTCCTTGTCTTTAAAAACTCCTTTAAAATTAAAATACGTTTCTCTTATCTCTTGAGCTGAACTTTTGATGGATGTGATTAAATAAAATCTAAATAAATAATGAATTTTATTTTTCAGATTATAAGAAAAGTTTTAAAGTCATGGCTTTCCTTTTGGATAGCCTCTTCCCCCAATACCAACCCTATGTATTAACTCATTTTAATACTTTAGAAGGACATGTGTTTTATTCCTTTTATTGGTCAATATCATCTAGACACACGGGCCAAATGGCAAAAATTTCTTTCCACTACCAAATTCTCACCGAGACATACTAGATTAAATTTTGCGGTAAAAGACAGTGAAATAATACTCTTAAATAGACACTTAAAGAACACTCGCAGATTTCCATTTCCAGAAATAGGGCAGTCTATAATAATACCTTTTGCAAGAGAACACCTGGGCATAATGAGTAAAATTCGATAAGCCCCCTTTTATAAAGGGTCTTCAAAGAGTTCATTCATATTATCTTTTAATTCTATTTTTCCACAAACTTTTTGAAGTACCCTCGTACATGCATGGTTAAGCTTACAAGATAGTAAAAAATTTCTCCAAGGATCAACAACAAGAAGTAGCTGAAAACCAAAGTATTAATGTAACACTGACCCCAAATTGCCTGATAGGCATTTGTTAATCTTGACAATCAAGAGATGTGGGTTTCATTAACCACACTGGGACAGAGGCCTTGGGCTTACGTAAGCTTGTGGGGAAGTTAAATTGAGATCCCTGCATATAAGCTGGAACCCTCAAATGGCCACGCCTTCAATAAAGAGATAGATGACGAGGAACCTTATCAGTCTCAGTCTGGATGCTGTTTTGGGAGAAAAAGCTCTCTGTTGAGAACTGAATGATAACAAAAATAAAACATATCAAAACCTGTAGAATACAGCCAAAGAAGTACTTGGAATTCACAGCCTTAAATGCTTCTATTAGAATAAAAGAGAACTGAAAATTAATGAGCAAAGTATCTGTCTCTGTTTCCTGTAAAACAAAGACTGAGGCAAGGAGTAAGTGCGAATGCTTTGTTTGAGAGGTCTGCCCCTGGGGCAGAGAGAATTAGAGAAAAGGGACAGGGAAAGATGAGAAGCAAAGACAGGGGGTCATGTCAGTGTGCTGATCATTGCTTTGTGATGAGCCATGATAAGACCCACCTGGTTTCTTGGAAGGTGTGCCCATTCAGCCACTTGTATCTCCAGAAGGGCTACACAGAGAAACAGTGCCTCCAAACAGAATCCTGAGAGAGCATCCGTCTTGCTGTGGGCCTTGGGAAGAAGAGCAGCCCCTGCAGGAAAGGCATTGAATCCCACCTGGATCTGTCTTCCCTACATTTTTTACAGAACAAAAGCCTTAAACTGATATGCGAAGGGCAACAAACCCTGTCACCTGCAAGGGACTGGAGAAAACCCACGGAAACTAGGGAAAGGAATGGGGGAAAACCTTCTTCCAGGAGGGAAGGGTCATTCTTACAGGTTTCAGACCTGTACACTGGGGACAAGGCAGGATCACTGAGAAGACTCCTCTACTGAGACCCGAGCATGCGGTGCCTGCCAAAGGCAGAGACCTAGTCATAGAGCACCGTGTCTTGCTCCTCTGGGGCAATGAGTAATGAGGGACTGTGGTCTATGGCTGGGCGAAGGGCAAAAGCATGAAAGAGGCCCCTGTCATGGAGTAGCTTTTCTATATCTTGTTTATTTATGGTCATTGCATGTGACTAAATACATTTGTTGTAACTCACAGAACTGTACACTACAAGGGTAGATTTTACACTATGTAAATTAAAACTTCAAAATAGTATGAAGTAAAAAAAAAAAAAAAAATCCCTGGTGTCTCACTGTTCAAAGACAACCTTATTAACATTTTTTTTTTTTTTTTTGGTCTTTGAAATTTTCCGGAATCATTTAAAAAATCTATACCCGATACTTCCAACACATGAACAATAGTAGGCCTAGAAAATTTTACAGATGAATGTCACTGAACATTCAAGGAATTGATGATTTAAATATCTCAAAACATAATGTGTACAAAAAGGGGTACAATTTGCCCAGATCATTTGATATGATTCTATATCCTTGATGCCAAATCAAGCAAGAAGATTATCACAAGGGGAAATTATGGTCCAATTGCCCTTATAAAAATAGGGGAAATTGTAACCAAAATGCTAGCAAACTGAATCTAGTACTATATTTTAAAATATATATATAATTACTAGGGTTTTATCCCAGGAACGGTTTAATATTAGAATTCTAATTCATCTATTAGAAAACATTAGAAAAACCTATAAATATGTTTCACCATATTAACATATTATAGGGGGCAAACTATACGTCCATTTTAAAAGATTCAGGAAAAGCACTAATAATATTAAACATCCATTAATGACAAAACCTGTTAGCAAACAAGGAATAAGATGAGATGTTCTTTTCAGGTAAAGAGTATCTACCAAAAACTTACGGTCATGCTAGGCTCAATGACGAAATGTTACAAGTATTCTCTTTAAAGTCAGAGATAAAAAAATAACGGCTGCTACTAACACGTATTTCAGCATTGTTCCAGAAGTCCAGGTCAATGCAATGGGACAAGAGAAACAACAGACTGCAAAAAAAGAAACAAACTGTCTTCATTCACTGATGATATACATGCCTATGTAGAAATCCAAGAGCCGACAGACAAATCACTAGAATTAATTTTAAAAACTCAGTTTTCTGTATATCAGATCAATGCACAAAAATAAAATTCGTTCCTATACTTTGCAACAAACTATTAAACAAAGTGTTTTATACAATACAATTCACAGTAGCAGCAAAATGATAAGGTATCTAAGACAACTAATAAGAGATTAACTAAATCTTTGTGGAGAAAACTCTAAAGCTTCTTAAAAGACATTTTATAAAAATAAATAAATTGAGAGATATAGCATGTTTTTGCATGAAAAGACTCATTATTGAAAAGATAGCAATTCTTGCCTAATTAATCTACCCTGAAAATCAATTGACTGGTTTATGGTAATATGAAGGGCCAATAATACCCAGAAAAATTTGAAATAGAAACATAAGGAAGAGGAACTCCACTTTTTAAATATCAAGACACTGTAAAGCTGTTATAAAATAAGCTGGTGCACAATAAGAAAGCACACAACCCAATTTAACAAATGGGCCAAAGGCCTTAACAAACTCCTTACCAAAAAAAAAAAAAAAAAAAAAAAAATATATATATATATATATATATATAAAGTTGGAAAATAAGCACACGAAAAAGATGTTCCACATTACATGTCATCAGGGAGTTATAAATTAAAACAATAATGAGATCCCACTACACATCTATTAGAATGGCCCAAACCCAGAACACTGACAACACCGAATACTGGTGAGGATGAACAGTGATGGAAGTTTCATTCATTGCTCATGGGAGTGCAAAAGGCATGCAGCCTTTTTGGAAAAACCTTTGGAGGTTTCTTACAAAACTAAACATACTCTTACCATAGTATCCAGCAATTGTGCTTTTTGATATTTACTCAAAGGAATTAAAAATGTATGTCCACATAAAAACCCACACATGGATGTTTATAGCAGCTGTATTCATAATTGCCAGAATGTAGAAACTACTGATATCCTTAAGTAGGTGAATGAGTAAATAATAAACCGTGGAACATCCAAACAGTGGAATATATTTCAGTGCTAAAAGAAATGAGCTATCATGCCATGAAAAGTCATGGAGGAAATTTGAACACATATTACTAAGTGAAAGAAGCCAATCTGAAAAGGCTAAATATGATACAATTCCAACTCTATGGCACTCTGAAAAAGGCAAAACTGTGTAGACCTTAAAAAAAAAAAAAATCAGTGGTTGTCAGTGGTTAAATGGGAGGAATGGATGAATAGCCAGAGCACAGGGGATTTTTAGAGCAGTGCAACTAGTCTGTATGATACTATACGTTAGACATTTGTCCACACCTACAGAATGTCCAACACCAATGTGAAATCTAATATAAACGATGGGCTTTGAGTGATAATAATGTGTCAATGTAGATTCATCAGTTGTAACAAATGTACCACTCTGGTGGGGGGTATTGATAATGGTAAAGGATATGCATGTATATAGGCAGGAAGTATCCCCGTTCTTTCTGCTCAATTTTGCTTTGAACCTAAAAAGGCTCTAAAAAATAAAGTCTATTTGAAAAAGTAAGAAAAAATAATATAAAATAAGCTGGTACAATATTGACTTAGGAATAGACAAATAGACCAACAGAAAAGAATGAAGAGCCAGGACCAGTTCTGTATACATGGAATATTACTGTGTAACAGAGGTCGTATTGCAGATTAATGGGTAAAAGACATGGTGCTGGTACAACTGGTTATATGAATGGCAAAAAAAGTTAAATTGGATTCCAATCTTGTATTATTCACAAAAAATTAATTTTGGGTGGGCCAAAGACAGTTTTCTATATATAAACAGTAGTGTATATATATATATATATATATATATATATATATATATATATACACTACTGATCCATGCAACAAAATGAATGAATCACAAATATGTATTATGCTAAGTGAAAGAAACAAGACTCAAAGGCTACCTACTGTATAATTCCGTTTATATAACCTTCTTTCAATGGCTAGAGTGTAGAGATAGAAAACAGATCAGTGGTAGAGAGCAAGGGTGAGCAGAGGGGTTGACTATAATGGAGCATGAAGAAAGTTTGAGGATGATGGAACGTTTACATATCTTGGTTGTGGCGGTGGTTACATGACTGCATGTGTTTGTCAAAACCTACAGACCTGAATAACAAAAGAATAACTTCTACTGTATATAAGTTATACCTCAACAAAGTGCCAATAAAGAACTTTCTATTAAAAACAAACATCAAACAAATAAACAAAAAACTAACCATTATTAATCTCTTACCATGTGCCAAGCACTGTGGTTAGCATTTCTATATGCATCCTACTAAGACTGAATAATACAGAAATAGAAAGTCCAAAGAGACCAATAACAAATAAGGAGATTGAATAAGTAATCAAAAACCTTCCAACAAAGAAAAGCCAGGACCTGATGGCTTCATTGGTGAATTTTTTTTTTTTGTCTTTTGTCTTTTTCCGTGTCCGGCACCAGTGAGCGGGAACCAGTCTGTATGTGGGATCCGACCCCCCTCGGGCGGGAGCGCCGCCGCGCTTCCCAAGTGGCGCACTTATCCAGTGCGCCACTGGGCCGGCCCTCATTGATGAATTTTAACAGCATACCCTGATACCAAATTTAAACAAGGACACTACAAGGAAAGAAATTACAGGCCAATATTCTTAACGAAGATAATTGCAAAAATCCTCAACAAAATACTAGTAAATTGAATTCAACAGCATGTTTAAGGAACATATGCCATGATCAAGTGGGATTTATCTCTGGGGTGCAAGGATAATTTAAAATATGCAAATCAATAAATATGATACACCACCTTAACAGAATGAAGGGTAAAACCATATGATCATCTCAATAGCTGTAGAAGAAGCATTTGACAAAATTCCATATCCCTTCATGGTAAAAACTCTTAACAAATTAGGTATAGAAGAAATGTAACTTAACGTAAAAAAGGCCATATATAACAAGCCCACAGTAAACATCATACTCAATAGTAAAAATTTGAAAGCTTTTCTCTAAGATCAGGAACAAGACAGGGATACCCACCCTGACCACTTCTATTCAACATAGTACTGGAGGTCCTGGTCTGAAAAACCATGCAAGAAAAAGAAATCAAAGGCATCCAAATAGGAAAGGAAGAAGTAAAGTTATGTCCATTTTCAGATGACATGATGTTATATTTAGAAAATCCTTAACTCCACCAAAAAACTGTTAGAATGAATAAATAAATTCAGTAAAGTTGCAGAACACAAAATCAACATAAAAATCAGTTGCATTTCCATACTCTAATAAGGAACTATCTGTAAATGAAATTAAGAAAAAAATTTCATTTACTAGAGTATCACAAAGGATAAAATACTTGGGAATAAAGTTAATCAACAAGGCACAATATCTGTACACTGAAAACTATAAAACATTGATTAAAGAAATTGAAGATGACACACATAAATGGAAAGATATCTTGTGTTGATTGACTGGAAGATTAATACTGTTAAAATGTCCATACCATCTAAACAATCTGGAATAAAAAGAAAAAAGCTGGAGGCATTACATTTCCTGATTTTAAAATATATTATAAAGCTATGGTAAAAACAGTATTGTACTAGCTTAAAAAAAATGATACATAAACTAGTGGAACAGAATGGAGAACCCAGAAATGAATCTATACATTTACAGTCAACTGATCTTCGACATGGCTGACCAGAACACATAATGAAGGAAGGCTAGTCTCTTCAATAAATGGAGTTGGAAAACTGGAAATCCACATCCAGAAGAATGAAATTGGATCCTTATCTTATACCACACACACAAATCAACTTGAAACGGATTAACGATTTAAATGTAAGGCCCAAAACTGTAAAACTACTAGAAGAAAACATAGGAAAAAGGCTTCTTGACATTGGTCTGGGAAATGATTTTTTGGATATGACCTCAAAAGCATAGCCAATAAAAGCAAAAACAGGGGGCCGGCCCGGTGGCGCACTGCTACAGTGCACCGCTTGGGAGCATGGTGGCGCTCCCACCGAGGCTTCGGATCCCACATACAGACCAGTTCCCGCTCACTGGCTGAGCGAGGTGCGGGAGCAACACCGAGGGTTGCGATCCCGTTGCCGGTCCCGGTCCAGTACGGGCGCGACACTGAGGGTTGCGATCCGTTGCCGAAAGACAAAAAAAGGAAAAAAAAGAAAAGAAAAGAAAAGAAATTGTCAGATCAAAAAAAAAAAAAAAGGAAGGAA
>NW_007732288.1:68104-89604 GCF_000696425.1 Galeopterus variegatus | reverse complement strand
AGTACGGGCGCGACACTGAGGGTTGCGATCCCGTTGCCGGTCCCGGTCCAGTACGGGCGCGACACTGAGGGTTGCGATCCGTTGCCGAAAGACAAAAAAAAAAAAAAAAAAAAAGCAAAAACAGGTAAGTGGAATTGCAAACCGAAGAGCTTCTGCATAGCAAAGGAAACAATCAACAGAGTGAAGAGGCAACCTACAGAATGGGAGAAAATATTTGCAAACGGTATGTCTGGTAGGAGGTTAATATCAAAAATATATTAGGAACTCAAACAACTCAATAGCAAGAAAACAAATAATCCAATTAAAAAACAGGCGAAGGACCTGAATAGACATTTTTCAAGAGAAGACATACAAATGGCCAATACATATATGGAAAAATACTCAACATGACTAATCATTAGGGAAAGACAAATCAAAACCACAATGAGATGTCACCTAACAACTGTTAAAATAGCTATTATCCAAACGACAAAAGATAACAAGCATTGGCTAGAATGTGGAGAAAAAGGAACCCTTGTATGCTGTTGGTGGGAAGGTCAATTAGTACAACCATTAAGAAAAACAGTATGGCATTTCCTCAAAAAACTTAAACATAGAACTACCATTTGATCTAGCAATCCCGTTTCTGAATGTACATTCAATGGAAATGAAATCAAGGTCTCGAAGAAATATCTGCACTCCCATGTTCACTGCAGCATTATTCACAGTAGCCAAGATATGGAAATAACCTAAATGTCCACTGACAGACGAAATGGATAAAGAAAATGTGTACAGCAATTGAATATTATTCAGCCTTAAAAAAGAAGGACATCCTGTCATTGGGGATAGCATGGTTGAATCAGGGGGATGCTATTTCAATTACGTTAAGTGAAATAAGCCAGAAACAGAAAGACAAATACTGCATTTTCTCACTTTTGTGTTGAATTTTAAAAAGTCAAATTCATAAAAGCAGGGAGTGGAATGGTGGTTACTAGGATGGGGGATGGAGGAATTGGGAGGACATTGGTTAAAGTCTACAAAGTTTCACTTATTTAGGATAAATAAGTTCTGGAGATCTAATGTACAGTATGGTGATTATAGTTAATACTGTTTTGTATACTTGAGATTTAAGACAATAGATCTTACGTATTCTCATCTCATACACACACATACACACACACACAGTAAATATGTGAGGTGGTTCATAGGTTAACTAGCTTGATTGTGGTAATCATTTCACCATGAAAATGTATACCAAAACATCATGTTGTATATCTTAAATATATATAATTTTTATTTGTCAATGATGTCTCAATAAGGCTGGAAAAAAAATCCTTAAATTTAAATCTCAGCTCTGGGTGTAATTTCTTGACTAAACATCCTTGATCACCAATAGTTTACAACTTCAGCTCTGCTCGGCTAGACAGTGCAGCCATTCCCTTCTATGTGTAGACTTTTCACCACCTTCCCCATGGCATATACCAAGCATTTTCTGCTTCTTTGCTGCCAAGCACTTGTGGGCACATGCAATATATGAACATTGTTAGAAAAGAGAATTGGTTTCATTACACTGATATTTTGGCAAGATGCTACTTCTGTAAGTAATCAGTGCAGAAAGCCAGTCACAGTTTTTAAAAATTAAAATTTGTTTTTGAGTTAATGGTAGAGTCATATACAATTGTAAGAAACAAGACAGACGGATTTGGTGTACCTTTTACCACGTTTTCTCTAACGATAACATCTCGCAAAACTATGGTACGCTATTACAACCAGGATATTGACAATGATACAGTCAAGATACAGAACATTCCCACCACTGCAAGGATCTCTCCTGTTGCCCTTTTATAGACACACCCATTTTCCTCCTGCTTCCACCCCTCCTTTACCCCTGGCAACCACTAGTCTGTTCTCCATTTCTACAGTTTTGTCATTTTAAGAATGTTATTTAATGGAGTCATACAGTATGTCATCATTTTGGGAGGCTTTTTTCTCCTAGCACAACTTTCTGGAGATTCATCCAAAGAGCGCTGCATATATCAATAGTTCACTCCTCTTTATTGCTGAGTAGGGACATATCACAGTTTGTTTAACCATAACTCACTGAAGAACATCTGGGTTGTTTCTGGTTTGGGGCTATCACAAATAAAGCTATTATAAATATTACTGTACAGGCTTTTGTGTGAGTGTAAATGTTCATTTTTCTGGGATGTATATGTCCAGGAGTATAATGACTGGGTTATATGGTAGTTGCATGTTTAAATTGTTAAGAAATTGCCAAGCTTTAAGGAACTGAATATAGCCATTTCTTAAAGGAAGATATGCAAATGGCCAACAGACACATGAAAAAATGCTCAATATCACTCAGCATCAGGGAAATGCAAATCAAAACCACATTAAGATACCACTTTATTCCCAGTTGGACTGGCTATCATCAACAACATGGAGAATAACAAATGCTGGCAAGGATGTGGAGAAAAGGGAACTTTCCTACACTGTTGGTGGGACTGGTAAATTGGTGCATCCAGGGAAAACGGTATGGAGGGTCCTTAAACAACTTCAGATAGAGTTGCCCTATGATCCAGCATATACCCAAAGGAATGAAAGCATTATGTTGAAGAGATACCTGCACTCCCATGTTTATTTCAGCTCTATTTACATAGCCAAGAGTTGGAACCAACCTAAATGTCCATCATCAGATGACTGGATAAGGAAACTGTGGTATATATATGCAATGGAATATTAATCAGCTATAAAAAAGAATGAAATATTGCCATTCACAGCAACATGGATGAACTTAGAGAAAATAATATTAAGTGAAATAAGCCAGGCACAGAAAGAGAAATACCACATGTTCTCACTCATAAGTGAGAGCTAAAATAATAAACATATAAATAAAAGAAAGAAAGAAAGAAAAAAAATTCCCAATAATACACTGAACTTTCAAAAGGACAACTGGGGTACTAAAAGTGAGAAGGGAGTGGGGAGGGAAGAATGGGTAAAGGCTACTGATAGCAATGATATTGCATATTATTGAATGTAGTAGTTATTCTGAAGTGAGCATCACATATTGCACGTGGGTGTCGATGTTCAACTCTGTACCTCACAGATATGTACAATCAATGTTATTACAGTAAAAAATAAATAAATTAACTAAAAAGAAATTGCTAAGCTTTTCCAAAGTGTCTGTATCATTTTATGCTGTCAGCAGCAAGATATGAGTGATCAGTTTCTTGGCATCCTTGCCAGTATCTGATGTGGTCACTATTTTTATTTTAGCCTCCTGATAGTTGTATAGTGATATCTAATCATGGTTTTAATTTGCGTTTCCCTGCGGCAAATGATGCTGATCATCTTTTCACGTGCTTATTTGCCACCTGTCTGTTTTCTTTAATGAAACATCTGTTCATGTCCTTTGCCCATGTTCTAATTGGATCGTTTGATTTTTTTTTTTTCCTTTTTGTCTTTTTCCGTGTCTGGCAACGGATTGCAACCCTCAGTGTCGCCCCCGTACCGGACCGGGACCGGCAACGGGATCGCAACCCTCGGTGTTGCTCCCGCGCCTTGCTCAGCCAGTGAGCGGGAACCAGTCTGTATGTGGGATCCGAACCCTCGGGCGGGAGCGCTGCCGCGCTTCCCAAGCGGTGCACTATAGCAGTGAGCCACCAGGCCAGCCCCAGATCGTTTGATTTTTAATATTGAGTTTTGAGAGTTCTGTATATATTCTAGATACCAGCTCTTTGTTGGATACATGGTTTGCAAATATTTTCTCCCAGTCAGTAGTTTATTTTCCTTTCTCTTAATAGGGTCTTTTGTAGAGCAAACGTTTTTTTTTGTTTGTTTCATTTTGTTTTGTTTTGATAAAGATCAATGTATTAATTTATTCTTTTATGGATTGTGCTTTTGGTGTCAATTCTTGCCTAGACTTAGAGGCCAAAGATTTTTCTCTTTTCTTTCACATAAAAGCTTTATAGTTCTACATCTTACATTTAAGTCTGTGACCCATTTTGAGTTAATTTTTGTATAAGGTGTGAGGTTTAAGATCAAGGTTCAATTTTTGCCTGTGAATGTTTAATTGGTCTTCACCATTTGTTGGACAGGCTATCTTTCTTCCATTAAATTGCTTTTGCACCTTTGTCAAAAATTTGTGATGATGAATATACTAATTACCCTGATTTGATCATCACACATTGTATATATGTATTGAAATATCAGTTTCTATTGCATAAATATGTACAATAAATATGTTTCAATTAAAAATAAATTCCTTTAAAAATAAAAAAAATCAGTTGGGCATATTTATGTGGGTGTGTTTCTGGGTTCTCTACTTTGTTCCACTGAGTTGTGTGTCTGTGCTTCTGCCAAGCCACATAGTCTTGATTGCTGTCACTTTGTAAGTCTTGAAATTGAATAGAGTGATCCCTCCCCCTTTCAACTTCTTACCCAAGTGGTTTCAGCTATTCTAGTTCCTTTGTCTTTCCATATACATTTTAAAGTAGTCTCATATATAACTATAAAAAATATTGTTGGGATTTTGGTATGGATTATGTTAGGCCTGTATATCAGTTTGGGAAGAACTGATGTCTTTACTATGTAGAGTCCATCAACACAACACAAGAATGTCTCTCCATTTTATTTAGATCTTCTTTGTTTTCTCTCATCAGCATTTTGTAGTGCTCAGCATACAAATCCTGTACATATATTGTTAGATTTACATCTATTTCATTCTTTTGAGCAATTGTAAATGACATTGCATTTTTAATTTTGGTGTCCATTGATAGTACATAAATATACAATTGATTTTTTGGTTTATCTTATAGCATGAGACTTTGCTGAATTTACTTATTAGTTCTAGAATTTTACTTGAAAAATAGATTTCTTGAAATCTTCAACATTAATATCATGTCATCTACAAAATGACAGTTTTATTTCTTCCTTTCTGATTTTTAAAAAATTTCTTTCCTTTTCTTGCCTTACTGTACTGGCTAGAACTTCCAGCAGTATGTTGAATAAGAGCAGTGAGATTGGACATCCTTGCTTTGCTTCCTATGTCAGAGGGAAAGCATTTACTCTTTCACCATTACGTTTAATGTTACCTGTAGGTTTGTCATAGGTGTTCTGTATCAAGTTGAGAAAGTTTCCCATCTAATTTTCCTTTATTTCAGAAAAAGTTCCTATTTTCTGAGAGTTTTCACGGCTGTGTGTTGAATTTTGTCAAATAGTTTCTGCATCAACTGATATGATCATGTGATTTTTCTTCTTTAGCATGTCAATATTATAAATTACATTGATTGATTTTCAAATATTAAACCACACCTTCATCCTTGGAATAAAACCCACTTGGTAACGATATATAATTTTTTGTATATTGCTTAGTTCTACTAGCTATTATTTTGTTAAGGATTTTAGTATTATATTTTTGACAAATATTAGACTGTAGCTTTTTTTTTTTAAACTATCTTTGGTTTTAGTATGAGGGTAATGGAAGCTTCATAATTAATTCGAAGGTGTTCCATATTCTTCTATTTTCTAAAAAAGATTGTGTACAATTGTTGTTAATTCTTCTTTTATAAAATCATCAATTAAAACATCTGAGCCTGGATTATTTTTAGTAGTTTTTATGTTATGAATTCAATTTCCTTAAGAGCTATGGGGCTATTTAAATTATCTATTTGAGTAAGTTGTGGTAGTTTGCACTTTCCAAGAAATTAGTCCATTTTATTTAAGTCGTCAGATTGGTGTGTGTAGAGTTGTTCATAGCATTTCCTTATCCTTTTGACCTGCACAGCTTGTTATGATATTCCCTGTTTCATTCCTGATATTGGTAATTGATGTGTTCTCTCTTTTTTCCTTGGTCAGTCTTGCTGGATGTTTGTCATTTTCCTGAACTTTGTAAAGGATCAGCTCTTTACATCATTGATTTTTTCTTTTCAATTTCAATGACTTCAGCTCTTATTCTTTCTATTTTCTCCCTTCTTCTTGCTTTGGGTTTATTTTGCTCTTCTTTTTCTGATTTCTTGAAGCAGGAGCTTAGATTACTTATTTGACACTTTTCCTATTTTGAAAATATAAGCATTTAGTATAAAAAATTTTCTATCTCATCACCATGTTGTGTTCCACAGATTTGATATGTGGTATTTTCCTTTTCATTTGGTTTAATGTATTTTTTTTTAAAAAATTTTGTGTTAAGACTTCCTCTCTGTCTCATGGATTATTTAGGAGTGTGTTATTTAGTTTCAATGTGTCTGGAGTTTTTTCTGTTATCTTTCTGTTGTTGATTTCCTGTTTAATTCCATTGCAGTCAGAGACCACATGTATGATTTAAATTCTTTTACAGTCATTGATGTGTGTTTTGTTATTCCAAATAAGGTTTGTCGTGATGTATATTCTATGGGTGCTTGAAAAAATGTGTATTCTGCTGTTGTTGGATAGAATGTTCTATAAATGTTTAGACCCTGTTGGCTAACAGTGTTGTTGAATCCTTCCACATGCTGGCTGATTTCATGTCTGAATGTTCTGTCAATTGTCGAGAGAGAAATGTTGACATCTCCAAGTATAACTGTGGATCCTATTCCTTCTTTCAGTTCTATCAGTGTTTGCTTCACGTATTCTGCATCTCTGTTGTTTGGTGCATACACATTTACAACTGCTATGTCTTCTTGGTGCATTGACCTTTTTACCAGAGTAATTTCCATGCCATGAAGTCTGTTTTACCTGATATTAGTATAACACTTTTTGTATTCTTTTGATTAATGATTGCATGGTACATTTTTTTCATCATTTTACCTGCAACCAACATATATTACTATACTTGATATGAGTTTCTCATGGACAGCATAGAGTTGAGTCATGTTTTTAGAATTAAATTTGCCAATCTCTGTTTTTTAATTGATGTATGTAGACCATCTATATTTAGTTTAATTAGTGATATGTTAAGGCTTAAGTCTGCCATTTTATTTTTTATTTTCTGTTTGCTCTTTTGTTGTTGTTGTTGTTATTCTGTCTTTTTTTTTCTTCCTGCCTTTCTGTGAGGTTTGTAAACCCTTTTTAGAGTCCCATTTTAACTGGTCTATAGTATTTGTGAGCATATCGCTTTATATGCCTATTTGTTTGTGGTTATTGTGTGTAGTACATCATATATACTTAACTTATCAAAGTCTAGTAGTGTTGACACTGTATCAGTTGGAGTGAAGTATATAAACCATCTTATTTGGGGTTTACTCAGCTTCTTGAATCTGTAGGTTTATGTCTTTTGCCATATTTGGGAAAAATTCAGCCATTATTTCTTTGAGAACTTCTTCAGCCCAGTCTTCTTTCTCCTCTCATTCTAGGAGTCCAGTGACACAATGTTAGATATTTTATTATAGTTCCACAGGTATTTTAAGCTATGTTTATTTGTTTAAGTACCTTTTCTCTGTTGTTCAGTTTAGATAATTTCTACTGTTTTATTTTCCAGTTCACTGATTCTTTCCTCTGTCCCCTTCATTCTACTTTTGAGTCCATCCACTGAGTTTCCTTTAAATTTCAGTTATTGTATTTTTCAGTTTTAACATTTTCATTTGGTTCTTCTTTATATATATTTTTTTCTTTGCTGAGTCTTTATTTTTTCATTTGTTTCAATCATGTTTGTGATTGCTTGTTGCAGCATCTTTATAATGGCTTCTTTAAAAACTTTGTTTTGTAATTCTAACATCTTTGTTATTTTGGTATTGGCATCAATTGCTTATGTTTTTAAATTCTGCTTGAGATATTTCTTGTTCTTGATATGGTGGGTGATTTTCAACTGAAATATGAACATGTTGGGTATTATGTTGTGAGACTCCAGATCTTACTTAAACTTTCTGGTTTGCTGGTTTCCTCTGACACCACTCCAGCAGTAAAAGGGTGGGGTGCTGCCCCATTACTACCATGTGGTATAGAAATTCAGGTTCCCACTTGTCTCCATTGACACCTGAGTGGTGCAGGGAGGTGCTCATCATTACCTCTGGGTGACGGCAGGAATCCCACTTCCTACTTGGCCTCCACTGATACCTTCCTGGCTTGGAGGGGGGAGGGTACTTTGTTACTTCCAGAAGTGCATGGAAGCCCGGGCTTCCCAGCTGATCTCCATTAACATAATGGTGGTGGTGGTGGCTGGGGTCTTTTTTACCACTTGGTGGGGATGAAAGTCTCAGCTCCCTACTCTACCTTCTCTGCACCATCTGGTGGGAGGTTCAGGTACTTCATTACAGCCTGGCAAGGTGGAAGTCTAGACTCCCCACTTGGCTTTTGCTGGCATGAGTGGTGGTGAGACCACAGTTTTTTCTATGGTGTTTTTACTGAATCAGAGTGGTTATTGTCTAAACACTTTCTGTCTTCCTATGTATGCCCCTGTGTTCTCTGGCTGGAGAAAACAGGCTTTGGTTGGTGCCATTTTTGTCTGTGCCTATCTGAGTTTCTAGGTTGCTGGCTTCTTTAGCTCCAACCTTGTGACATGTGTGGCAAAGAAGAAAACCCAGGGAATTTATCACTGGATCGTTTCTCAGGTCTCAAGGTCTCTAGCTCATCTGTCTTCTTCTCACCATCTTTCAGAATCTTGTGTTTCCTTTTGTATAATGTCCAGGGTATTTAGTTGTATTAGTCGGAGGAATAGGAAAAAGTACATCTACTTCATCTTTCCAGAAGCAGAAGTCACTAGTCACATTTTGTAACCATCTCTTTGTTGCCATTTCTCCGTCAGGAGTACAGTATGACACGGTGGTTGGGAGAGGATATTTTGGAGCCAGACTAACCATATCCACCACTCTTTAGCTTTATGTGATCTTGGCTAGTGAACAAATTACTCAGACTTAGCTTCTTTATCTGTAAAGCTGTGCTTACCTCATAGATTGCTTTTGCTGAGTTGTCTGAGGGCTAAAAGGGATTTGCATAGAAGTACTTAGCACGTGGCTATTGAGAACTTAAAACATGGCTAATAGGACTGAGGAAGTGAAGCTTTCAACTTACTCAATTTTAATCATTTAAATTTAAGCAGCCCCATATAGCCAGTGGCAACTGTATTAGATAGCACAGAATTTACATTGTTATAAAATGAAGATCACAGTAATCTTTACAGGGTTAATGCAGTGTAAAAAAAAAAAAACCCAAACAAAAAAACAAGCCCAAAAACCCCAACTACCTTGAAGAAATTGTAGTAGACAGTGTCTTCTCCATTCTGCCTTTAACCATTCTTCCATCCAATCCCAAAGTGAGAGAGTTTGGTTGTTTTACAAAAGACGAGGAGGGTGAGGATGGAGGAAGATGAATTTCCTTCATTTCCTAACTCTGTCCTACTTAATTTCTTACAAAGTGACCATGAGCACGTTTCACTGGTCATCCTTCCAAAAAGCTGTGTTCCCCCACCCACAATCTAAGGTGATATTTGCAGTTAACACAATAACTCAAGGATGTTTTGGGTACAGGCCAGGGAAATTTCTCCCCTCCCCCAACCTGCAGGCTGACATTTTTTTATTGGCCTGAATAGAAGAATAAAACCCATAAAGAAATGACAAAAATAGAGAAGGGCTTGGCAGGAAATAAAATACGTGGCTAGCTTTTCTCCAAAACGTGCTCCTCTCTGTGACACTTGCTCATAAGACCACACGATGTGGTGTGGATCCCACCTTCCACACTTGGCTACCTGCTGAACTCTGCCCTGCATGGTGGCGTGGTGCTGGCTGCTGGGCACAGCAGTGATTTCTATGTGCTTCCTTTCACAGAATTCATTATCATTATATTATTAATTCATCATCTCACAGAATTCATTATGAGGATAGGTCACCAACGGGAATGTACTCCAGCATGAAAAATTGGTCCCTGGTGAGCCCTATCTCTGGTTCCTCTCAAAAAATTATCCAGGGAAAGTGGAGAAGGCTCACTGACAGGTAGTTATTATTCACTCATGAAAGGTGTAAACCCATGAAGAGAAAGAACCTACTTTCCATCCTGGAAAAGGGGACAAATGGACTGGCACCAGGAGTACTGGGGTAGGCAACAGGCTGCTTGGGTTTTCCACACGTTTGTGCCACCAACTATCTATGTGGCAGCAGGAAACTCACCTCCCTTCTTCCTGTAAAACAGAGCATCTGGGTCTAGAAGCCCCACCAGGACCGTAATTCCATATTCACACCTGATATTTGCATGTTTTTGCAACTTCAAGGGGACAAGCACTCTTTGGTGTGTATTATAATTACAGTTGTAGAGAATAAGAACCATACTGTCTACATAACACTATGGCTTGGTCAAATCCCCACAGCAAAAGACGATGGTGGCAGAACTAGAAATAAAACCCAAGCCAGTGGGTCTTTTCCCCCTCCTGTGTTGCTCTGAGCTCATCTAGAAGAAAGTATTGCCCAGGACTGGAAAATGGGGTGCCCAAGGAATAGAACTGCTTCTCTCTCATTCCCCCACCCCTCCTTGCTCAACTTCCACCTGGTTACACAAGCCTGGGTTTGGATGTGGGAGGAAAAAGAAGAAAAGCAGAATAAAATAGGGAGGGAGCAAGAAAAGAGCAAGGTAGAAAGTATGCTTAATTGTTTCCATCTGTCTGGAAAGAAAAGCACTCAGAGTTTCAGAAGAGGCAGCATCTTTACTGAACCGTGGACAGTCACAGAAAACAAAAGGACAGACAGGTGAGGCCACTCATTCCAGACAGCACGGGCCTGGGCATTCAGGCCAATGAAAGTTCCAGCCCGGGCGCTTTCTTGCCCACCAGCTGGGAACCTCGGTCAAGGCAGCCGCTCTGAACCTTATTTTTCTCATCTCTGAAAAGGAGGTCATGATACCGACACTGTAGGGTTATTGTGAGGATTAAATGAGATGGCACATGTAAAGCAGCTGTCCAAAATAAGAGCTTAATAGAAGAGAACATTTATCAGTTTGGACCAGAACCCAGATATTCCCTTCCAATCACGTGCTCTTCCCGTTATGATGTTGCAATATGCTGCTCCTCCTCTTCACTCCCTCCTCCCCACCAATGCCAGCCTGCTCCCTTAAGCCTTCTAATTAGCTAAGTAAAGAGCGCAGACAGGGCCCATGTAAAAAAATGCTTTCCAAGCCAAGCGAGATCCCCAGGGAAGTGAAGAAAACCACATGGCCAATTACCAAAGCATCATTTCATTTCCTTGGAGTGACTAATACCCAGAGACAGTCACTTAAACACTAATCACAGGAGAACAGGTAGAAATCATGTGAAATGAGCCCATCTTTATTCCTGGAGGAAAAGACAGCAAGGCTGTCCAATCTATGAGTATGCTTGCTTCTAATCATTTGCAGAAAGAGAGGTGGCTTCTGTTCCTGACCGAACATTGGATTTTGATTGCATTTGTAGCTGTCTTTAAGCTAGCTGGCAGATCCACAGCATGGAACTGAATTATCAGCCTATCGGTGTGCCGGCTCCATTATGTCGGCACTTGATTCTTCTGAATCCAAGCACTGCAGAAACAATGCTTGCATGCTGCAGAGAAGCCATTGTCACCCACCCTGAGCTTGCTAGACCTTCCGGGGCCTCGGTCCCCACTTCTGTGCTGGGATGGTGGGCAGTGAGCTCCTTCGCTTGAGGGGGTTTTATGGAAATTTCCTCACTGAGGGTTGCTGTGAATTATCACTCCCCGTCCCTAGCTAGTTTTCCTCTTTCCATCTGTAGCTTCTTTTCCGTTCTTCCATCTTCTCCATCCTGCCTTTAACCATTCTTCCATCCAATCCCAAAGTGAGAGAGTTTGGTTGTTTTACAAAAGACCGGGAGGGTGGGGATGGAGGAAGATGGATTTCCTTCATTTCCTAACTCTGTCCTACTTAATTTCTTACAAAGTGACCATGAGCACATTTCACTGGTCATCCTTCCAAAAAGCTGTGTTCCCTCCCTCCCTGTAAGCTGTCAGTCATTCTTGTCAAAATGTCCTAATCTCTTCTATTTACATCCTATTTATTCTCTAAGTTCAAGGTCAAGTGCCACCTCCTCCAAAAAGCCTTCCTTAACTACTTCAGCCCTTACAGAGCAACTGTCGCTTCTTTAGGAAGAATAAGAGCTTAGCTCCTAATTATATACAAATTGTATTGTGCATGTTAATTTGGACTCCCCATCCCAATTTCATGATCCTTAGGGGAAGGGACCAAATCTTCTCTCTCCCTTGTATCCTGCACAGGTGTTCTGGCATCATGCTATAGGCACAGAGTCGTTTGTCTGTTTGATACCTGCTTAAAACAGAACCCTCTCTTCTGAGTTGTGTACACTGGTGTTTGCATGAGGACATGAGCTTCATTTCTTGGATTCCTCCAATGTTCCAAGTGCTGAGCTGGGCATTGGCCATGCCAGAAACACATTCTATCCAGAGATAGCCCACCTCTCCTTCCTAAAGAGATGGCCAACCCACCTGCTAGCTGACCTTATTCTCAGCGTGGGGAGAATAAAAACCTTATTCTCATCGTGGGGTGGATTCTTGCTGAGCTACTACTTCTTGTCTGTCGAGGCTGAGCTCAAGTTGAATTTCCTTCTGTGACCTTTCTCAGACTGTGTCACCCCAAGTGCTTCCATTTTTTCTAACAGCATGAAATGAGGATTGCTTGAGTAATTGACTAAGGTCTCGTGGGATGATCTCTTGAATCTATTTCCCATTGGTAGTTGGGTGTTTCCAATTGGCAGGCAGCTCTCCTACATTCAGGGACCCGAGGTCCTTCCACCTGAGGCCTTGCCACCCCAGCGCCCAACAGGCAATGGCAGAGTCACATTATAACTTTCATGGTTCTTGTTACTTTTGCCTCCATGGGCCCTTTCTTCCACACAAAATATTAAATATTATATTTTACAACTCTGTTGGTATAAAGATGACCATATTGTGTGTGAATACATTTTCTTTGATCTATATATTTATTTTTTGTTGTGATTTTAAAGAAATAAAAACGTTTCCATAGGCCTTGAAAGTACTGTGGTCCACAGGTGTTGTGCTCACCTGGTCTCTGCTCATTTCTTCCTGGGCTGACCCCTGTGGTCTCATCTGCCCCAGACCTTTGGCACCAGCTTGTGGCACCTTGCTCTGCTCTTCTGCTATGCACACAACAGCCTCCCAGACAGACAGTGAAGCCTTGGGACTTTTGCTAGCTCTGGAGCCCATTGCATTGAGTCTTGCCTGGAGCTAGGGCTCTATATGTGTTGATGACATGGTTGTGCATGATTGGGCAAGTTCCATGATGGTTGTGCATGATTGGGCAAATTCCATAACTCATTAAGCCTCAGTTTTTCCATCTGTCAAATGGACTGCAAGAAGCAAATCCCCCTCATGGTACTGCATGAAGATAAAATTAGATGACTTATGCAAAATGCTTAAAACAGCATCTGGCACATGGTAAGCATCAGATAAATGCTAATCTTTTAAATTGTGATTTAATATGACAATGACTTATATTTATAGAGTACTTGGGTTTTCCAAGAACTGCCACAGGATGATAACATAGCTATAATTTTCAAGTCTCATTACAACCAAAACTTGCTTATGGGAAATGTTGAGGTTTAACAGAAATGTTTTGGAATAAGACAAATGTGGATATAGATCCTAGCTCTGCCACTCACCAGCTTGGTAACTTATGTTACATATTTAATCTTTCTCATGTCTTAGTTCATTTAGGCTGCTCTAACAAATTAAGTGGCATGGTTTACAAACAACAGACTTTTTTTTTCTCACAGTTCTGGAGACTGGGAAGTCCAAGATCAAAGCATTGGCACATTTGATGTCTGGTGAGGGCCCACTTTCCAGTTCATAGATGACACCTTCTCACTGTGTCCTCATGTGGGAGGGGATGCGGCAGCTGTCTTGGGCCTCTTGCATAAAGCCACTATCCCATTCAGACGTGCTCCATCCTCATGAGCAAATCACCTCCAAAGACCCCACCTCGTAATACCATCACATTGGGGACTAGGTTTCAACATATGAATTTTGGGGGGACATAAACATTCAGACCATGGCACTGAGACTCTGTTTTCTCATCTGTAAAATCAAATAATAATAGTACTTTTTCACAAGTAATAAAAGCCTCTCCTGGGTATCCCTGTCACCAGGCTGCCTTCCTTTTTTGTTAAGGAAGACAATTAGTGTCTAAACAAATACCTCCTACTCATCTGTGGTTACTAAAGCCTCACGTCCTCATTAGAGACCAGTTTGGGTGCCTCGCTCAATAATGCTCGCTCCCTTCTCTTGTCTTTATCCCTGTTGAAATAAAAACACTGTATGCCTGGAAAGTGTCACACATACGTCTTCCAGTCATAGACTCCTTAACCCTCACGTGTGTCTCATCTCTAGAGAGCAGGCTCTATCAGCCGGGGAAAGGAGAGAAGATCTAAGAATGCAGGGCTGGGGGCAAAAGACCTGAGATGCAGGGAACAGGCTTTTTAAAAATTAAAAAAAATTTTTTTTTCCGTGATACTGGCATTGCTATAATATGATCATATCCTCTGATTTTAGAGGCTCACACTATCTATGGGACTCTTCCTTAGTAAATGAAGTCATAGCGTGAGTATCTCAATTCTTTCAGGTCTTTGTGGTCAGTGTCTAACATTCAGTTGACCTGAACACTGAAAACAATATTTATGCCAATGGCCATTTGCTAGGGACACATGACAACCACATGCAGGATGCCCTGGGTAAGAGCCCAGGACCTGATCCCAATCCTGCCTTTCCCAAACACCAGCTCTGTGAGCCAAATCATTTAATCCTGTGATTCTCCGGTTCCTCCCTCTATAACTTGAGTAATAACAGCACCTGCCCTATAGGGCTGTATGCACGAGGTAGTGTGTGCCAAGTGTACAGTGGCTGGCATAGAAAAATTTTGCAAAAGTGTCACATCTTAGTACAGCAGAGCTTACTCCATAAGTGATTGCTGGTATCTAAGAAACACCTTAGGAAATGTGGTGCCTTCTGGCTGTCACCTGAGTGGGGACTCAACCATCACCCACAATGACCTATAGCTGTGGGCAGCCTGTCTACCTTGTCCACCGGGAAAGCCAGAGTCTAGATAAATCCTGCTTGGCACAAGACCATATGAAGAAAGATAAAATACAGGGCTGACAAAAAATGACCATCAGACCAGGCACCTTCACGTGGCTACTAGTAGTATCTATAAAACAGAACTGCCTTGGGAAAGGAAAAATCAGAAAACGAGATAGTTCCTGAGGAACGTTCTAAAAAGTGAGAACATTAAGTGATTTGTGTGTTCCTTAAAGAAGAGAATGTTGCAAAGATTCCAATTCATCTCATATTTTTAATAAACATGCCATTCTAATGGAATTTTCCTTGGCACTTAAATTATATTTTAATTAATTTAACTGATAGAAAATTATATTTTAAATTTTACCCATAAGAAAAAAATGGTTAGGAAAAAGATAAATGACTGAATAAACGGAAAAAGGAAAAACAATAACAGATGAACTCTAGGCAATATGGTAAAATGCTTAATCACATATCAAAGCAATGCAGCTGGAGGTTATATAACCTTTGATTCCACTTCTGAAAACATGGAGCACTCCCTGTACTTGGAGTTTATTGTAAAGATGAGCAAAGAGGCAGTGATGGGATTCAGAAGAATCGTGTAACAGAACATTAAAACCTGGAAAACCTGAACAGAACATTAAAATCTGACCTTTCAGCAACTCCATGACATGCCACTTACGGATATCCCCACATGTCCCTGGTAAGTTTCTGCAGAGGAAACACTGAACATCCTGTGCTAAGGCACAGACAAGCCAAGCAGAGGCTGATTCCTCCGGTAAGTAGTGGCTCCACATTTCTAAATGCTGAGGGGTGGGGGTGGGAGGTGGTGTGGGCTGCAGTGTTTCAGAGAGAAGGAAAATCAAATGATTAAAAAGAGAACCAAGTTTATGTGAGTGTGGCCACTGCCCTGAGCCTCTAATAGACTCAATTCTATGATCTGTGTCAAAACCACTGAGGACCTACCCCAGCCCAAGAGTCTGAATTTCTGGAGGGTGGAGCTGGGGATCTGTACATGTAATAAGCTTTCTGGGTGGTTCTTGTGCTCACCACAGTTTGAGAGTATCTCCAACCCAGAGCGGTCCCTGCCAGACACCGAGAGACCGTTTCTGGACAGGTCCCTTGCGGGGAAGGTGGAAGGTTGGGTGGACACACAAGACCAATATCAGCAAAAGATGCTTCATGGCTTACCGTATCTACACATGCTCTCGAACCTTGGAGGCAGCTCTGGATACCTTTATTTCAAAGAAATTTCGTGATATTACGATGCTCCTATGATCTCACTGCCCCAAAACTGTCTCTGAGCCTTGTTTTCTTGGGCTATCTCCAGAACCCCAAACTTAGTCATCAGGTCTCTCTTGTTCTTGTTAGGATGACACATGTCTGGACCACAGGGAAATGACCATGAAAAGATGACACCCTGGAGCCAGGCAATATTCTCTTAACACAAAAAGGGGAAGAGTTCACAGGAGGTAAAGCCAAAGACTGTTTGGCTGGAGGGAAGTTGCAGTTGAACGTTCTCATCGGTTGTGGCCGCAAAAAGAGTTTGCAGAGATGATAGTTTATTTAAGGAATTAACCCAGAAATAATCTGTTCTGTCCACAGTCATCTCAGCTGCCAAAACCCAAATTATTTTCCTACCCTGAGGTGATCCAAGAAAAAGAATGATCCGAGCTCTACCACGGTGTCAATTACTCCCTCTGGTCTTTGTATTAACTCCTTCAGAATATTCAAACAGTGTCTGTGGCCCATCTGAATGGGTCTGGGTTGTAGCGGTGGCTTCCCAGATGAGGTCAGGGTCAATGGAGTCTCTCTCACACTTTTCTGTTCATCTACTGATTTGCACAAGATTCAATGATTTGATGAAAGCCCAGGCTGTGTCACCGACGCAATGTTACTTCCTGAATTTCAGGAGATTGAGGTCTTTCATGGTTAAAGAAATATGCTTGAAGATGAGTGTTGGGGCTGGAGCATGAGCCTCTGGAGCTGCAACTTAATCATGTATTCTTGGCAGCAAAGGCAAGATCCCCTGCTGACTTGTCAAACTCTCACATGGACGTTAAGAAGATTAAGATAATAGCATGCCTAACATAGCTAATAAGAAACATTTAAAACAATTGGCAGAAATAGATTGAGTTATGAAATGCTTATTATGGATAATGATTCTGTGTCACAAAAACAGCATATAGGGTCAGCTTAATTTCACACTCCAGCAGGAAGAGAGGAAGCTGATGGTGCTGAGGTGGAGAGGGGCCGAGTCCACGGCGCTGTGCTGCACCCGGCGCTCAGGTGGGCAGGCTGACCGCAGCTCTTCTGGGCCACACCCCATCACTGATGGTGACCAGCTTGGGAAGGGTGGAGAGGTCATGGAAGTTCCAGATCACACCCAATGTCTCGGACGTTGAAGGAGGTGCATTTATGCCCGAATATACTAAATGGATTTTCTTAAATTTAAGAATAGTTACGAAGTCATGATCCAGACTCGGCAGATCGAGAAAAGTACAGTTTCACTCACAAGGGATGACTGAGGACCCTTTAGGGCCATGGGGGAACATGCTGCCTGCAGCTGCCTTCCCATCCTTCCTCCATCTTTGCTGTGTACTCCTCCCCTTTATGGTCATCTGGGGCTGGCAGCTGTGGGCTCGCTGCCTTGCATTGCCACATGCTGCCGGTTGGCTCATGCCTCTCCCTAGGGGACACCCAGCTGTGTGGTTTGCAGGCTGGAGCAGGGAAAGGGACCCTCCTGGCCACCATTACCTATCCACTTAGAGAAAAGAGCCACCCGAGAGCCTGGGGACTTTTCTCAAGCCCCGTAGTCTTCTCTTCCACTCTCCAAACTCCCGTCCCATTAATAGAGAAGGGACAAGATTGGGTCTGCAGTGAGAAACGATGCTCCTGTGAACAGTCTTTGGTGTGTATTGGCCATTTGATCTTCAGGTAGATCTTCAGGTGGGGTATTAAAGGTGGGAGTGTAAACAGCAGGCTACTCTCCTGCATTGCTGGTGAAATGGTCTAACAGACTCCTGAGAAAGTACCTGGCAACATCTTTTAAAAATGTAACACATTTGTGGAGGGAAAAATCTGAGAACAAGATGAGTATCCACTGACAGCAGAAGGAGTGAATACAATAAACTATAGACCACAGAAAACAAAGTGAAAATACAGGGAGGGAAAATATGGGCTCATACAAACCAGATTGTGAACATGTGTTTTCTTGGGAGAGATCAGTGTGGCTGAAGCTGGTATATAGGACAAGAGATGGGGAGGGGTTGGTCAAAAATAAAAAGGAAAAACCATGACACTTTAAAAATTCAAGGGGATTGCACAGGTCAAGGAGGTAGACTGAGATACAGCCTCTGGGAAGCAGACCCTGAGGTGGAGGTGTGCCTGCAAGGGGTTTACAGCAGCTGCCCTCAGCGGCTCACCTGTGGGGGAGGGAAGCTGACCGTGGTGCCCTCAGGACAAAAGCCCATCCCCGTGGGGCTGGCATTGCTCTGGCCAGTTGTCCCGAGTTCAGACATCCACCAATTATTGGACGGGCTTTTCCCAGGAAGGAGGCAGCTGCCGCCAGCTGAGGGCAGCCACCAGGAGGTGACTCAGCAGAGAGCTCCAGCCATCAGCACTCCCAGTCCCGGAGGGAGGGATACAGAGGGCACATCACAGCACACAGTGCATGATCATGCGTAGAGGTATTTGTTAGGTTATGGATACGTGTCTGTAAATAAATAAAGAAAAAAAGAAAAGCAAAAGAATAAAAGGGGCTTTTGATTCTCAGAGTGTAATCCTTATTTCTAATGCCTGCAGCTCCAAAGCCTAACTGAACTCCATTCCAGTGGGAAACAGACAACACTGCCCACAGGGGCAGTTCTGGTGGCAATAATGTCCTGGTGATCTCCTCTGCCTTGTCACAATGGAAACCAGGCACCCAGCCTCCATCTGAACTAATGTCAGCTCCTGAGAACTTGGGCTGACTTCTATTTTTGAAGGGGTTGGAAATAGTACCAAGGGAGAAATTTTGTTTCCCTTTTGTTTATCAGGGGTGGGTACCTTTAATTTTGGTTTAAGTTGGAACCAAGAATAAAATACAAAGTCAAGCCCTCAGAAGGACACCACGCTGTCACCTGGGAGGCAGAGCTTTGCAGGATGCTGTGAAATTAAGTCAGTTGCTCTGACCCAGTCCTAACTAAGGGTCCTAGCTATGTCTCAGTTAGGCAATTAAGGAGCTATAAAAAATGTAGGAACCTCATAACTAGACATAAAATCAGCCCCTAAATCTCACCTTCTCCTTGTACCATATTACTAAGGCAAAGCAGAGACAACACATTCAACTTGCATATTTCTCTCAAGATTGTCTTTCATCATCCTCTGAACAAGATTTATTTCTATCAGTAAGTGTCTGAGGAACTATGGAAAGGAAGAGGAGGCTGGCATATGACTTCAAAGTACAGTAACCTGTTTCTGTTAATATGTAAAGGTCCTGCAGTCTGTTGCATACCAACAGGATATTCCTAATTTATTTTACCTTGTTCTGGAAATAATAGCTAATGCAATTAGCCAAGAAAAAGGTAAGTTATATGTATTAGAAAGGAGAAGCAGAGTTAGTACTTGTTGATAATTTTTGCGTACCTGGAACCCAAAAGTATTAGCTGGAAAAAATTATTAGCACTATAATAAAAAAGAAGGGAGGTAGTTAGGCAAACATTAAATATACTAAAATCTATAATTATCTTATATACCATCATTAATTAAAATTAGAATGTAATATAAGACAAGAGTCCATTCACAGTAGCAATAAACATATAAAATACCTAGGGATACATTTAACAAGAAATGTATAGAATGAACACTAGAGAAAGATACAAAAAATGAACGGACTTGAATGAAGTGATACTTTCTTGGATGGGAAGTCTTTCTATTGTGAAGATATCAGTTTTATCCATTTTAATACATAAATTTTATGTAGTAATATAGGGAGACTACTGTCAACAACAAAGAACTTTGTATCTTTGAATACTGGTCAAGATGATGTTGAATTTTCATACCAGAAATAAGTGACAAATGTCTGAGATGATGGATATACCAAGCATTGTGATATGATCATTGCACACAGTGTGAATGTACCCAATTAACATATTGTACTCCATAAATGTGTACAATTATCAAGAGTCAATTAAGAAAAATAAATTTAAAAACAGAGAAATGGAAAGTAGAATAGTGGTTGCCAGAGGCAGGGAAGGGGGAGGGTGATGGACTGACACAAAGTTACAAAGGTACAGTTAAATAGGAAGAATAAGTTCTGGTGTCCCGGGGTGACAATAGCTAGTAATATTGTATTGTATATTTCAAGATAGCCAGAAAAGAAGATCTTGAATGTTATAACCCCAAAGAAATGATAAATGTTAGGTGATAGATATGGTAACTATTCTTATGAGATCATTAGACAACATATGCATGTATGGAAACAACAAACTGTGCCCCACAAACAGATACAATGAAAAAATAAATTAAAAAAATAAATATATAAATTAACAAAATTCCAATCAAGATTTTATTTAAAACCAGACAAAGTAATTCTAAATTTCATCTGGAGAAATATATGTGGATGAAAAGCCAAAATGAGATGGGAGGAGCTTTCTCCATTTGATATTAAAATGTGTTTTAAAGTTATATTAATACTGTAACCAAAATACAAATCAGGCTTTCTGCTGGTCATTCAGCTGCTTGGATGTTTCAGCCATGGAAATTAGCATCCTCTCTTTCCCCCTTTGAATCTCATGCAGGTTATTTAGCTTCGTGGCCATCTCCACACAAGCCCATCAGCCCAGAAGAGTCGTCAGCCCTGGTGGTCCCTGGCACCATCTCAGGACAAGCAGTGGAACCCTGCCCTGCTCTTTAGACCTACATTCCTTTCGATGCTCCGGAGTGAGTCTCCACGGTCAGGACATGGAAGCAGCCCTCTGGCTCTTTTTGGTGCAGGACACTAGGGCTTGTCAGAGAAGCAGCCTGTCCAGTTGGAACTCTGGAGGTTTCCCACTTCCTGTCGGCCTCTAACTGAACAGGCAAAACACACAGACTCTTATTTTAATTTTTCACTTGTCTCCTGGACTTTCAATGCCTCACATACAGGAGCTTCTGAAGGGCCAGTTCCCCCCGCCCAAATCCATAGTGTACCAGTCCTTTTTTTTTTTTTTAAAAAGTACTTTTTACTTTTTTTTAAATTAAGAAAAATAAATTGTAAGCAATGAAATGAAAAAAAAAAAAAGCCAAGCAAATACAAGTCCCAATTTCTATTATTATATCAATAAGCATAAAGTTACTCTGTCACAGTGCTGTAAATGTCTCTAAACACTTACTTTCTTTGGTGGCCTGGCACTTGTTGATGGACTGCACCATGATATAACTCATCGGGGACAGGCCAACTTCCACTTAAGCTAATGATTCTTCATACTCTGTGGTCAACATAACAAGACGATCTTACCTTTTTTTTTTTTTTTTTTTTTTTTTTTTTTTTTTTTCCGTGTCCGGCAACGG
>NW_007732288.1:63686-67706 GCF_000696425.1 Galeopterus variegatus | reverse complement strand
GCAAGCCTCGGTGTTGCCCCCGCGCCTCGCTCAGCCAGTGAGCGGGAACCGGTCCGCATGTGGGATCCGAACCCTCGGGCGGGAGCGCCGCCACACTTCCCAAGCGGCGCACCATCCAGTGCGCCACCGGGCCGGCCCACGATCTTACCTTTTTATGATAGTTGACTTTTTGCAGTACTCAGATCTTTTCTCTCACATGTCTCTCCAACAATACTACACTGAGGGAATTGGGGTAGCTTTTTACAAACCCCATTTTGCAGGTAAGACATGCAGGCCCACGTAGAGACATTCAGTGGTATGCCCACGGTGGTGACGGACAAAGCTGGAATGCACCAGTAATGTTCTGATTCACCATCCTGGGCTCTGTCCACTCTTCGATGGAGCCATGTTTGTGACAAAGAACTGGAGTTCTGATTTATGACTCGGTGGGTCTGATCCCATGGCCCTCATCGACAAAGTGTTGTATGTAAGTGCTAATACTCCTAAAGTCCCTCCCTATCTTTCTTCACCCCATATCCTTACAGAGAAAATCCAACAGACTGTCCAGAGCCCTTGGGCTGTGACGTCGATCTCATACTGCGTCACTGCATGAGGAGGAAACTTTCAAATGACCCGGCACTTAGAAAGCACCAATATTTCTCAAAAACAATAGCAAATACCACACTGCAGGGAAGTCACTAAAACTCTCATTCAACTCTTTAAGAAGAGAAGTGTAGCAATTATATAGACCACATAGCCATAACCAAAGTGACAGTGTTGCTCTGATAGCTGTTTTCCCAAACCGCAGGTGACATATGGAAGAGCGAGCAAGCAGCCTCTCTATCATATGCCCAGCATGCAAATATGAGCCACAGACAGATCTCAGAAATTTCAAACAAAATTGGTCATTGCTCAGAAGGGGACGCTCTTCTCTGTATCCTGCAGGAGAAGCCAGCTGTGGTGTTTGGGGTGGGTGGTAAGTTAGGTGAATGCTCAGGTCACAGCACAGTGCTGGGGAAAGGCCTCAGCTCCACAATCCAAGGGTCCCAGTTTGAGTCCCACTTCCTAATTGGGTAATGAGCTTTCTATTTGCTGTGCCTAATAGGACCAGGATTATTAAACAAAGATAGATGTAAAATAACCATCACATAAGTGCTGAGAAATATTTGTCCTTGTGAATAAAAAAAAAATCATATAAGGTTCACTGTCCTCTACCAGGCAACTGCCCGCACCCTTACAGCCCCCTTCAAAAGTATTTTTTATTTATTTTTGCCCCACGTTGATTATATGGAATGAAAATAACTTCAGGTGGGATGCAAAATCTACACACACACACACACACACACACACACACACGCGCGCGCACACACACGCGCGCACGCGCACACACGCACGCACACACGCACACACACACACAAAAGTAGTAAGAGTTGCAGTAAAGCCTACAATAGCAGTTGAACTAGACAGACTAACTAATGTCCACCATGAGGAAAAAAGTTTTGCTTTATGAAACAGTTTTGCAACAGCTATTCTGACGCCCACTGCAGTGAGCTAACATGTATTCAGAGGCTTCACTGACTGGTAGTCAGTAGCTCTGATTCATGGCTTAGAATGTTCCCACCTTTCCAGGTTTTGATTCCTACCTCAACACATTACTTTAGTTTCTATAAAACAACACAGAAGACAGAGGAATAGAATTGTCCTTAAGCCACTGTGAGCAGGACAACATACAATGAGGACAATTCAGATTTTTTTTTGGCTTGAGTTGTTCCAGTTGGCTGTCTATACTGATCACGAGACTCCTGTTTCTCGGAGCTGTGTAAAATTAAGCCAAGTAACTGAGTACAAACTAGGACAGGCATTGAATCATACAGATGTTTCACACTGCGATATTTATTTTTTTTTCAGGCACCAAAAAGCTGCTCGGATACTTTTTTTCATTTATAAGACTGCATTTAAATACTTTGGATAGTCAATTTATTTTTCCCTTTTACATTCATATATTTAATTACACAAGGCACAGGTCCAGGCCTTGTATGAATCTACATCTGAAGAAGCCACGTTGGACCAGCTTAAAGATCCAAGTCACCAACGCCCCCCTCTGAATCCTGGTGACAGGTAGAAAACCAAACTCCTTGATTCTGCTGCTCCTGTAAATAGACCACAGTTGACCGGGATCTCTGCACTCTCCAATGATGTAGAACTGGACTTTGATTCTCTTTAATTCAACAAATATTTATTCAATACTTACTACTGTGGTTAGGTCCCAATGATTCAAAGCTGGTTAAGACTGATTCAGGTTGGGCCTGTGGAATACAACTTAGAGCTTAACAGATAATCACCTAAGCCAAACTTGTCATTGTGATGATGAAGAACCAAGGCCTGGAGAAAAGGAAGTTTTCCAAGGGTGCATAGTGAGCTAATTCAGAAGTCTGAAATCATGGTTAAAGTGTGGGTACCATACTGTCAAAGATATGGTAGAAGATAAAAGTAAGTGCAAGTCATCCATTCTGTAGCTTTTGGGCTTAGGTTTCAATCCATTCCCTGCCTGGACACAGGGTCACCCCCTCACATAAACTGCCTATGTATCTTCCGACTGTCTCCTCAGTTCAGGAGGCAGAGTCAGGCCACTATGGCCCTCACTGTGTTCTCAGCTCTATTCCCAGCAAGTCAGATATTGAACCCAGTATAGTAAAGACCAGGTTTTCACACCTAAGATTTTTGTTATCTAAAAGATATCAAGACAGATGTGCATGGAAATGTGTGTATTTAAGACATATGATATAATCATATACTGTGCATGCTAATTATATTAGAAGGCTATGAAGAGAGCTAAAGTCACTTCTTTAGGAACAGAGTTTTGATAACCTGACTCCCAAACTGGAAAACCAACCCCTTCTTTCTTTTTTTTTTTTTTTTTTGACCAGTAAGGGGATCACAACCCTTGGCACGGTGTCGTCCCCACCACGCTCAGCCAGTGAGCACACCAACCATCCCTATGTAGGATCCGAACCCGCGGCTTCAGCGCTCCCAGCGCCGCACTCTCCCGAGTGAGCCACGGGGCCGGCCCTAAAACCAACCTCTTCTGATGATTCCTTTATTGGGCTTGATTATGTGTTGGTCTCTACGCTGAAGTCAATCTGTTCGTGTCAGGCACCCAGTAGGCTGTCAATGTTTCTTGAGTAAAGTAAATAAAAGATATTCTAAGATCCTAGTTCACTCTGGGGTGACTTCCCAGAAGTGGAAAGCTGGGATTTATTTTAAGAAATGGAAATGATTTGGTGGAAGGAGGCATATTTCTTCCCAACTGTCTTCACTAAGCGTAGAAAATAGGAGCAGGGGTTGGGGCAGGGGTTGAAGGAGGGTGCGGGGAAGAGCAGAGGGACAAACTCTTCCTGTGACTGCCCCATGACTGAAAAGAAGCTCTTGGAGGCAGTCTAACTCTGCCAAGGTCAAGGAAAGAAACAGGAAGGGAAGTCCTGACCCTTTGCACAACCTCACACCATATGTTCTCCATATAAGACACCTGTGTACTGAGCTTTGCCCTGACCTTGGGAAATCACTTCCATCTGGACACCTGGGTGAATCACAGGACGGCGGTATGCAGTTTCTCAAGTTTGCATTTGGCTCGGACTGTCAAATCTGCATTCTGACCCTTACGAAACACGATTACCCAAGTATACTCAGATGAATGCAATGTTAGTAAATTAAAAGCCCATAGCTGTAATTCATTTCCAATGGACACAGTTGGATATATAGAGAAGTCACAGTTGGATGCAGCTGGTGGTCTGACTTGGAGAGAATGGTGACTGTGGGATGCTCCCAGCACTTGGTCAGTACAGTAGCAAAGCACTAAGGTTTGGGGAGGTGGTGGTTTGGTGGGAGAGGCTGTTGCATGCAATGTTTTTTCTTTCTGGTATTTGTCCCAGGAGATCTATTTGATATTGGCACCTGAACTTTGTGACATGGCCAGGCCCTGCTCCACTGACTTCTATGTAAACAGCGTGATGTAAACCAGCTGGTGTAAAAGCAATTACCACG
>NW_007732288.1:42447-63204 GCF_000696425.1 Galeopterus variegatus | reverse complement strand
CTTTCTGGTATTTGTCCCAGGAGATCTATTTGATATTGGCACCTGAACTTTGTGACATGGCCAGGCCCTCCTCCACTGACTTCTATGTAAACAGCGTGATGTAAACCAGCTGGTGTAAAAGCAATTACCACGGAAACCCCCAGACTTTAGTTTAGAAAGTAACAGTAATCTGTACGATGACCGGCAATGGTCTGTACCAGCAGTCCTTGGGAAGTTCCTTTTTTATCCTGAACTTTAGCATCCCCCCACCTTTTTTTTTTCCTTGCCCCACAGAATTTGGTAAAAGAAAAAATTAAAATCAGATTGGAAATATTACCTTCCCAGTTAAATAGCTGAAACAGGAGGTCTCGGCTTATTCAAACCATATTTGCTGAAGACAAATTTAACTCTAAATGGAGAAACTGCTTAAAGGTCACGTTTTGTCTTGGATACTTTGAAAGAGTTGCTAAGCATTTCATCCTCCGTGGAGGCTGGGTTGACACTGGGAGGTGTTATTTGTGTTATTTGCCCATAACCATTTTTCCACCTCTCAGTCACGAGAGGAGAACTACGGCCACAGAGAGCAAACACTTCCTTATGTGGGCATGATGGTAGTTGTGGCCAAACCCGTCACGATAGCAGGAATAGACCGGTCACTTTCGCACACTGGTCGGAGAGCACCAAGGACGTTAAAGGCAAGAGACACGGCGCCAGAGAGAACCAGGTTCCAATTCCTCCTCAGCCACTTACTTGCCACGTGACCCCGGGCAAGTTACTTAACTGTCCTCTGCCACAATTTCCTCATCTTTGAAGATAAGAACCAAAGTACCCGTCACTCCAAATGCTGTCAGGGAATGAATGAAATAGTGCACATAAAGCATTTAGTATCAGCCCATAGGAAATAAAAGCCAAAAGTAAATCCATCCAAAAGAAGACATGAAGCAAAAACAAGCGGATCAAGTGGACACATTCTCTGGCTCCAAGTGACTGTTCCAGTCTCAAGACAGCAGCCCCAAGTCTACCCACAGATCCCACTACCCCTGAGCCCCCCAGAGCCTACCCCTCTCTTTGTGCCTCTTTCTCATTCAGTCCCAGCCCTGAAGGCATCTGGTTTTCACAGATACCCTCTTCGTTCCGATCCTCTAAACCAACACCTGAAGATTCCCCTTTCTTGTGTACCCATCTTCCTTTTCTTGAAATAAAACAACATTTGACCATGAAGCACTTGCTGGTGACAGCCCAATCTCTCTCATGCCTCTCCCTTTCCTCAAGCAGCCGCTCCCGCCTGCACCTCGTCTCCCCACATCCTCCTTGATGAGCCTCCTGTCCCTAACACTCCTCTGAAACTGTTCCGAGACCCTGAGCTGGTGGTGTTCCTACCAGTTCCTGGTGTTTTACATCAGGCAGGACAGGTCGCAGATGACCTCAGATGACTAAACTCGCCTTTTCCCTGGTTTCCTTTCTCTTCAACTTCTCTGCCACATTTGACATCGGCACTGATCCTTCCTCACTGGAATTTTCCCCTCTTTTTGCTGCCAGGATTTTATGCTATGCTGAGTCTCCCACTTTCCCAAATCCTAAGGTGATTTTTGCCTGTTCTTCCTCCACCTATCCACTTCAGCTTCATACATGCCCTAAAATTCAGCCCTACACCCTCCTCCTTAACGGAGGACTTGACTGCACCCTTTCACATTCCTATGACTCCCATCTCAAGAGCTCTTCCTCAGCAAAATGCTGACATTTGCTTCTGATCTCTGGACCAGTCCTGTCCAATAGAACATTCTAGATGATGGAAATGTTCTAGACCTGTGTTGTCCAATATGGTAGCCACCAGCTGTATGTAGCTATGGAGCTGTTGAAATGTGGTTATCTTGACTGAAGAACTGAATTCTAAATTTTGTCTAATTTAAATTTAATTTGCCACATGTGGCTAGAGGCTACCATATTAAACTGCATGGTTCTAGATAGTTTCACTTGCACACCATAATTAAAGGCTAAAACAAAAGGCCTTCTGGAACCTATTCCTCTCCTAGCATCTCTTTTTAAGACACCACCAATCCATGTCACAAGCAGAGCTAGAATGCTGTTTTCTATTAAATCCACCCTGATTCCTCATAAGCAGCTTGATTCCTATTGACTGGCCTTGAAATGTCCCATGCTCTACCCCGCCCTGGACATCTTACTGTCACACCCCTATTCATGCCCTCACCCACACCTTCCACACAGCTTGACATCTCTGCCAATGTAATCTTATTCTAACACTGCTTTCCTATGTCCCTTCCCTGCCTCCAGCCCCCAATGGCTCCCCCCTTCCTCTTACTTCAAGGCCAAACTCTTTATTTTATTTTATTAAGAATATTCATGAAATACAAAGCTAATTGTCACCCCTCGTGCCCATGATGTGAGGGCCAGATTCATACTTGGGGCATATCCCTTACCAGAAATGACATTTGTACCCCGTGGATGATTGGATCAGGAAACTATGGCATTTATACACTATGGAATACTACTCTGCCATAAAAAAGAATGAAGGCCAAATTCTTTGTCTGGTTTTCAAAAGACATTGAGGATAACATTGCCCTACCAAACCTGGTCCATGTTGTCTACCTTGACTCTTTCTCTCCACACACACACGTGTGCGTGTGCATGAACACATGCGTGCACACACACACACAAGGATTATCTCACTAGCCCATGAACATGCTATATGCTCACTCCTGCCTTGGAGCTTCCAATGGCTTTGCAGATTTTACCTTTCAAGACCCCGTTGAAGCCTCACTCCTCCATGGAGACCTCTGTTACTATCCAAGCCCTGCCTGACAATTTGCCTCTGAATTCCTAGAGCTTTTATAATGAATATTATCTTGTCCTGATGACCATGGTTACGTATGTGTTATCCTTTCTCCCCAGTTAGACTTGGAGGCAGTGGGTCTTCTTCAGTATCCTCTGTAAGATGTATCTCAGAACTGTGCACATGGTAGATGCTTAGTGCTTCATGAACGCTTCTTGATTAATGAGCAAGTTCAGGATAAGACTGGACATGAAAACGTCTGAGAACTCAGTGGATATTAGATGCACGCTGTTAATAATTTACCCCCCGCTCTGCTCCCTTCTGCTCTCTGCTCATCCCTCTCTTTGTCCTGGCTTTTTCTTTGTCTCTCATTAGTCTACTTCTTGACTCTGTCCAGGAAACTAGAGGAGCTAATTAAGACAGTAGAGAGTCCAGGATTTTCTGTTTTCTTCTGGGGAAGGTGGTCATGACTAATGATCACCGTGGTTCTACTGAGGGAGTGAACAAGACATGGGGGGCGGATCATGACAGAGCCTCTGTCACTTACCAGCATGGTGGCATTGGGTAAACTATTTGACCTCTATGAGCCTCATTGTTTTGGCAGGTAAAATGAGGATAAAAATACCTCCTCATAATCTTTTAGGGGAATCATGGAGTTAAATAAAATAACACTTGAATAATGGGCTGAGTATATAGGATTTGATGTACCAGAGGCAGAATGCACACAACTCATGTATGGCATGAGCACTTTCATTTTAAAGGATGATCCAGGAGGGAATGTTCAAACCAAAGGAACTGATTAAAGTGGAAGATTCCAGACTCTGTAACAAACTGAAGGAGGAGAATTATCTGGAAATTACAACCAACCCACACAGCTGCAGAGATAGAGCAGTCAGGTGAGTAATACATTAGCTAAAATGGGTTGGTTGTGACATAAATGTAAGTTGTATAAAAAATTGTGATTGTTTCTTGTAGTGTTTTTTAATCAGAGGTAGAAAATCATCAGCATTTTGAGCATCACCATGAGATAACAACCGGTGTTGCCCTAACAGAATGATATAGGTCCACCATTCCTTTTCTAAAATCTTTGGTGCCAGGTGTGTTTTGGAATTCAGGATTTTTCAGATTTTATGTAAGTCATATGGATCATATATTGTATATTGTATCACATCACCAGTGGGGTGTGGGTTGGCACCCCATAATCAGACATACACATGTTTTTGTAACATGACAATGTGAATACAAATCTATAATAAACTCACGTGAGCCCAGATTGGGTTTGTTACCAATGAGTTCTGATCAGATCAGGGTTTGGCCTCAAGTTATTAATGCAGAACTTTCCCTCTTCACTGCTTTTGAACATAGAAATCCAAAGGAATTGTGTACCTGTGCTATTCTATGCAGCTTTCTAAGGAAAAGAAGTTCTTGAAAGCTTCCATTACATTTTGGAAATGTGAAACATAGTGGATAGAGATTCCAAAATGTACCACAAAATTACAATAATCAAAACAGTGTGGTACTGGCATAAAGATAATAGACATATAAAATACAGAACAGAATTCCATTCAATGGAATAGAATTGACAGTCCAGCAATGAACTCATATATCTATGGTCAGCTGAATTTTGACAAAGTACCAAGACCATTCAGCAGGGAAAAAATAGCCTTTTCAATAAATACTACTCAGACAACTGGATCTCCGCATGCAAAAAAATGAAGTTGTAAGCTTACCCCACATCATATAAAAAAATTAACTTAAAATGGATCAAAGACCTAACTGTAAGAGCTGAAACTATAAACTCCTAGAAGAAAGCATGGGGATAAATCTTTGTAACCTTGGATTAGGCAATGATTTCTTAGATATGACAACAAAAACACAGGCAACAACAACAACAAAAAAGTGGATAAATTGCATTCAGGGAAATGCAAAGTGATACCACCTCACACCCACTAGGATGGATGTAATTTTTTTGAAAAAGGAACATAACAAGTAATGGTGAGGATATAGAGAAGTTGGAACCTTCATACATTGCAGGTGGGAATGTAAACTCAGGCAGCTGCTGTGGAAGACAATGTGACAGTCTTTTAATAAGCTAAGCACAGAAGTACCATGTGACCCAGCAGTTCCTCTCCTATGTATATATATATATACCTAACAGGTATTTGAACAAAAACTTGTACCTGAATAGTCACAGCAACATTCACAAAAGCCAAAAGGTAGGAACGACTCAAAAGTCCATCGGCTGATAAATGGATTAAAAAAAAGGTATATCCATAAATAAATATTATCTAGTCATAGAAAAGGAATGAAGTACCAATACATTCCATGACATGGAAGAAGCTTGGAAACATTACACTCAGTGATTAGAAGCATGTACAAGAGACCACATAGCATATGATTCCATTTGTATGCAGTATCAAGAAGAGGCAGGTCCATAGAGACTGATGGTTGTCGGGGACTTGGGGAGGGTGGAATGGGGAGTCACTGCTAGCAGTAGCTTACAGACATTGCCAAGAGTCCCCTGAGGGTCAATATCATCCCTGGTTCTGAACTTTTGATGTGACATCTTTAGGAATGGTTTGTTATTCTGGTTTTTCATCCTCTCCTAGAGTTTTCTTTAAAAAATCCATTTCAAACAAATTTCCTAATGACAGTGAAATAATGAAACAAATCAAAACAAAACACCATTGCAGATTGTAGGTAAACTTCAAAAACATTCCTCATTATGAGGGACTAAACTGCATGCACAACTCGTAAAAAGCAGGTTTCTAACAGGCAACTAAATGCCCTGGTCATAAGCTAAATGTGGACAGCACAATAAAAAAAAAAAAAGTGTGTAACGTTCCCTTTTCAAACCCTTTTTGGGCAAAGACTCCTGCCCTGCCAGCATTCCAGAATAATGACAGCCCATGCGCCCTTGGTCAACTTTGCCTCATTTTCCTTTGAAAATGCAAACGCCGCTCCTTCCAGAACTTCTGATACCATTTAATGAGCCTGGAGTCAGATGCTGTCAGCAAAGAGAGCAACCTGTACTCCCGATCCCCCTGAGGTGGCTGCTGCCAGCAGTGAGGGGAGGACTGCGTGTCCGAGACTCAGGTTTTCCCAGCTGCTTCCACCAGCTGAACTTCCAGACCCCCTACAAATAATTACAATTTGTAAGAATGAATATACTAATATTATTGATTTGATCAATGTATGTTGTACACTGGTGATGGTAGTCAACATTGTATCCCCCCAAAATGTATAATCAATTATGCTTCAATAAAAAAATTTAAATTAATAAAAGAAATAAATTTCAATACATCTAAAAGAATATACAGATAGGTAAAATGTTACATCACTGTTAAAATCCCTAGGGAAAGCCAATATGCATAAGCCAGCATCTCTGAGAAGTTTCTGGAAACTACAGTTCAGTTAGGATCAGCCTGAATGAAAGACTGATGAGTCCTCAGTTGACGTCAAGGAAAGAGGGTAAAGGTGAGGTGGCTCCCAGTTACTTCTCAGTAACACTCTCTGGGGCTTCCAAATGACAGAAACTGGAGACACGGGTAGGTGCAGGGCAGCTTTCCAAAGATAAATCTTAGTGGCACCCTAGTGTCTGAGAAGAGTGTCAATGCAGGTAGAAGCCCCTTGGCTGTCCCAGGAAAGGTCGGTGGACACAAGGGGAGGTTCTCTGGGGTGGCTACCAGAGCGCCAGAGTCATACCACCCAGAAGAGAGGCTGCTACACCTACTGTGCCAAGCAAACAGGACAAAGCAACTCTGCTGCACAAGTGAAACCCTTTACTTCTAGCACCTTCTCTGCTCTTGTGGACAAACAGATCTACACCCTGGCCAATTTAAGCTACAACAGAGACAATCCTTTTTCTTCTCCCCTTAATCTGAGTCTGAAAGATTTGAACAGGGATGCACCCAGTTTCAAACAAAGCCCATTTCCAATTTTAATACTAGGTCACCTTCCATGAGGTTGAACAAAAAGGGAAAAATTACTGTACCCAAGAAAAGACTCAGCTATTCAGTAGAGGAGATCGATCTGAGGAATCAGAGCAAGTGTCTGCCTTTAAAACAGTGACGTGAAAGGAGATCTCTAAATTGAACTGAAATGAGACTTAAGGAGATGGTGGGTTTATGAAACAAGTCTAGGTGATAATGAAGATGAAAACCAGAAGAAAATGGTGAAAAGGTGACTAAGATGAGAGAAAAGCAAGAGAAAAAGGGAACGGACACAGGAGACTCCACGTATGGCTAATAGAAATTCCAAGAGAAAGAGTAAAGCAGAGCACGTGAGCACTGAAGGATACTATCTTTGGCTTCCGAGCAAAAAGGTGCGATGAGTCTCAGGCAATAGCAATGAAGAGTTATGCCAAACCAGTATTTTGAAACGTAAAAAATACATAATCTGAATTCTATACCAGGTAAATTTTCTTTCACATGTTAAGGTTTAGGCCCATAAAGGCTCGGAAAATGTGCTTTGTTCATATTATTATTGGTAAAATTTTATTTGGTGCTATACTCTTCTTTTATAATAAATGTTTAAACTTTGTGGGACAGTTAAATCTGTCACTATAGCATGGGAGCAGCCACAGGCGATATGGAAACAAATGGGTGTGGCTGTGTTCCAATAAAACTTTATTTACAAAGACTGGCCACAGTTTGCTGACCCCTGTTCTACGTGGTAGATAAAGCAAAATCCAGAACTCAAGAGTGAGTAAATCACAGTATCTAATAGAGGGTGATTTGAATTACTAAACCAAATTATAGAAAGATACAAAAGACAAGATAGACACTAAAAATTTTAATGGAAATAATTTAGATTTAAAATGCAAAGTTTTATTAACCAAAAGATGTGAGTTTCAGGGAGGAGAGAAAATGAAAGCGTGCTCCACTTTTGTATTACATGGGCAAAGGTGGGGGCTGGGGTGATGGTGAGAGAGAAATGAAGATTAAAAAAATGCTTTTGAAAATCTCAAAGCTAACCTCTAGAAGAATTAAAAACAGAAGACAACCTTTCCAAAACACTGCAAAATTAAAAAGCAAAGAAAAAGTATGGTTTGGGCCAGCCCGGTGGCGCACTGGATAGTGCGCCGCTTGGGAAGCGCGGCGGCGCTCCCGATATGGTTTGGGCCAGCCCGGTGGCGCACTGGATAGTGCGCCGCTTGGGAAGCGCGGCGGCGTTCCCACCCGAGGGTTTGGATCCCACATACAGACCAGTTCCCGCTCACTGGCTGAGCGAGGCACGGGAGCAACACCGAGGGTTGCGATCCCGTTGCCGGTCCCGGTCCGGTATGGGGGCGACACTGAGGGTTGCGATCCATTGCCGGACATGGAAAAAGACCAAAAAAAAAAAAAAAAAAAAGGAAGTAAGTATAAAGCCAGAAGGTATAAAACAAAAAGACAAAAATCAAACCAAATAATCTGTTACAATAAATGAAAATGAGTCAAATCCTTGTAAAGAGACAAATATTCAGATTAGAGACAGATTATAAAGAATCCATTTGATGCGAGATACACAAGCTGGTACATAAAAAGATGGTCAAGGTATATTGGCAAATGCAAACAAAATATATTGTAGATTGCAGCATTAATTTTTAAAAATGTATATATCAAGGAGAAATAATTAAATAGGACAAAACATCTAACTTTAAATGAAGGTATTACTGACTCAGTCTTTTATGTATAAAGCAACAGCATCAGCACATATAAAGCAAAACCTACTAAAATATAAGAAATAATTGAAAGAAACTAAGTAGCAGAGGGAAATTTTATCATACCTGTCAATATTTGACAATAAAGTAGATAACGAATAAAGGTAAAGATAAAAGAAAAATGAATGAAGAGGATCTAGAAAACACCATCATTAAATTTTAATTAATACTTATTAAACATTAAATCTATTAAGCATGTCAATTATTGATTATACATTAAGTCACAAAGAAAACCTCAATAAATTCCATAAATTAGTAATTATTTAGTTCACACTGTCTGACCACAAAGCAGTAAATTAGAAATTAATTTTTAGAAAGTAGGGGGTAAAATTATCAATTATTTTCAAACTAACGAACAGTAACAAAACAACAAATCCTTTCCTGTCTACCCAGGACAAAGGATATATTAAAAGTAGAAATACAGACCAATTGAAAAAAAAAAAAGAAATACAGACCAACTGGATGACAACATTGCCTAATAAAACATAAGGGAAGGATCTTAAGTTTGCTTAAAAGAAAATGTATAGCTTGGATTGTTTTTAATCTTAGACAAGAAAGAATTAAAATACATGAACTAAACATTCTGCTTAAGCTAATAAGGAAAAGCAAACTATAACCAGAAAATGAAAGACAGAAATTTCTAGAGATTAAATTAATGTACTGGAAAACATACTTAAACTGATTAATAAATTCAAGACCTGAATTGTTTGAAAAAACTAATAAAATATACAGTATTCCAGGAAGTCTCGGTGAAGACAGAAAGAAAGAAAATACAAGTACATGATATGGGAAGTGACAAAGACAGGAAAGAAATGAAAAAATTACAAAATTTCATGTAGAAACAGAACCTCAATGAGAAGAAAAACGGAAAATGAGAAAATAAAGATTATCAAATCTGACAATCAGAATAGACCATTATCCATGGAAGAAATAGAAACCAGTCTCAAAGAATTGCATCCATAAAAGGAGCTGTGCCCAAATGTTTTATGGGCAAGTTTTTCAAGCCTTCAAGGAACACATAATTCTTATGCTATTTAAGCTGTTACAGGTCGTAGGAAAAAAAGGAAAAGTGCCACGATTTGCTTTACAAAATTAACATAAACCTGATACCAAGACGCAACAAAGACAGCACAATAAATAGAACAATAGACTCATTTCACATAGAAATATAGAAGCAAACGAGAAGTAAAAATATATAGTATAATATAGTAACATCAGAAAGAATAATGCCACCTGATTAAGTAGAATTTCATCCAAGAATACACAGATGGGTTATCAGTCTGAAATAAAATTTATCAAATCGATGTCAATGAAAACAGATTGTACTGAAGTGTATCAAAAAAGCAGTATCTGATAACATAGAAAATTCATTTTTGATAGAATTGCACTTAAAAATGCAAGTAAATTCAAATGAATTTAAAGTCTAGGTCCATATAGTTTTGTAAACTATAGAAAGATACTTCCTTGATATGATGAAGTCTATTGATCTAAAACCGATAGTCAGTGCCGTATCGAATGTCAAAACGCCAAAGGAGCATTTCCCAACTTCACTTGTAATCAGTTTTATAATCTGTTAGTAAGTGTGATTACAAATAAAGTGTAAATAACAGTTCAAAAGTAGTTTGAGAAGTAAATGAAGTTACAAAATGAGACCAGAGTTTTCCTGGATGATGAAAGAAGGCTAGACAAGATAATTTAGAAAAAGAATATTTCACTTATCCAGTGCGCCACCGGGCCGGCCCTCACTTGTAATCAGTTTTATAATCTGTTAGTAAGTGTGATTACAAATAAAGTGTAAATAACAGTTCAAAAGTAGTTTGAGAACTAAATGAAGTTACAAAATGAGACCAGAGTTTTCCTGGATGATGAAAGAAGGCTAGACAAGATAATTTAGAAAAAGAATATTTATCGAAAGGCCTTAAATCAGAAAATATTAAAATGTATCATGAAACCACAAATTAAAATAATGTGGCACCAGTGCTAGGGCGGAGAGACAGATACATGGAACAGAAGTGGGAGGCCCAAAATAGATTCAAGATTCTTTTTAAATATAGTGAATGTAGTTTTCCAAGTAAGACGGAAAATGATGGATTCTTTGATAAGTCTTTTGCGACTCTCTGGCTAACCATTTCAAAATAACTACAGTTAGACGTCGCCTACCAAAAGACAAACATGAGTTCCAGGTAGATTACAAATGATCCTCTAAAAGAACTAGGAGGAGATAGAGGTTATCTGACTTATGGCAGGAAGGTCTCTCCGAGATCCCTGAGAAGGTTCATTCCAGGAAGAAACAGATTAAAATATTTGACTACATAAAATTTTAAAATGTCCATGTATTGTAAATATTTTAAAAACAACAAAATGCAAATAACTCAATGGAAAAAATAGTTGAAAAATATGTAGAAGGGTTATAATATTTTTAAATACTCCACATCTTTATTTCTTTTTTAGTGAATCTCTCTCTCCCCCCCAGCAGTCCACTTGCCATTACTATTCCATAGATGGGGGGCGTCTGGGAAGGAGGAGGAGTGTCCCATTATCCAGAAAAAGGAGGAAGAGGGACTTCCCTGTCTGCCGTGGAGGACTGGGTGGAAATGGATGGAGGTAATGGAGGTGCAGTTGGGCGTTTGTCATGAGCTCCCCTCTCAACAAAGATGTGGAGGCTTCTGTGAATGTCTGAGATAAGGCTAGAGGTGCTTTTCCCCACTTTCTGCTCTGAATGTTGGGGAGAAGGTAGTCCTCACATAAGGGCTACCATTCCTGTTAAAGTGGCAGCCAGCAGGGTAGGACAGAGAGCGAGCCCGGGGTAGCAGCCTGCGTGGCCTGGAAGGAACCCACGAAGCTGTCCACACCCTGAGACAACTGGGACGCAAACGTTGCTGAGTATTTGGCTCAGGAGGTTGCCAAAGGTGTTCATGGGAGCTGCAGGGACAACGTGACTTCCTGACAGCAACAGAGCAAGGAACCAGTGGAGTCACAGTCACACCTTGAGGGTTGTAGCTGCAGTGAGGGCTGGGTGGGGCTGGCCCATCAGGTGGGGACACAGCCTGTGGGCCAGCAGCCTCAGACTCATCGTGGACAACCGCTCGAGGGCTGGGATGAGCATCTAGGAGCCGATCACTGGACTGAGCCAACCTCCCAAGTGCAAGAAGCTGCACAAACACAAATTTAAAAAAAGCACGATTAGGGCCAACAGCCCTAATTTACAACCCCTCCCTGACTGCCAAGGGGTTATATAAGCCTCTTAGCCTGGTCAGCACATTACAGGGCCATTCAGAAAGGCAGAGTACTGTGGTCTGAATGTTGGTGTCCCCTCAAAATTCATGTGTTGAAATCCTAACCCTCAATGAGTATAAGGAGGCAGGGTCTTTGGGAGGGGACCGGGAAAGAGACCCCAGACAGCTGCCCCACCTCCTCCGCCCCGTGAGGACACAGCTGGAAGGCACTATCTGTGCCCCACGAAGCAGCCCTCCCCCGACACTGGAGCTGCAAGTGCCTTGATCTTCCCTTCCAGCATCCCAAACTGTGAGAAGCATGTTTCTCTTGTTTATAAGCCACCCACCTTATGGTGTTTTGTTATAGCAGCCCGAATGGACTAAGACACCAAGTTATCCAAAAGAGAGAGAGTTTGTAAATACAATGCATAAATTATCAGATCTGACTGAGCTTACTGGATTTATCTGAAACCGTGTGTGTGTGTGTGTGTGTGTGTGTGTGCGTGCGTGTGTGTGTGTGTGTATTTTCATGGCTGTTTGTGAAAAAGATTACGCTGGTTTTTAGAAAATTAAGAAGCTACGTTTTCTCAGCACGTATTTCTCAGAATATAGTGTGCGAAGACTGGCAACCCAGAATTTATGACAAATAATTGATTAATATCTTCAATGTATAAAATGAGCCTACAGATAAAAAAAATTAGAAAAACCACTGTGTAAAAAGTGGTCAAAAAGGACTGGCAGGCAGTTTCTAAGAAGAAGAAATAAATAACTAATACAAATAGGGAAAGAAATTTTCAAACAGTAAAGAAACATAATATATATATATATATATATTTTTTTTTTTTTGACCGGTAAGGGGATTGCAACCCTCGGCATGGTATGGTCCGTACTGCGCTCAGCCAGGGAGTGCACCGGCCATCCCTATATAGGATCTGAACCCACGGCCTCGGCGCTACCAGTGCCACACTCTCCTAAGTGAGCCACGGGGCCGGCCCCAAGAAACGTAATATTTAAAAATGAAAAGCCACTATGCAAGTGTCAAATTGGCAAATCAAATAGCATACATCAACCTGTTAGACAACAGAAATGCCTTAGAAAAGTGTCCTCACATCCACCATGAAACTCTGAGGTAGCAAAACACAGCAATGACTTGGTTACTAAGTGACTAAGGAGTTATTACTCCTTCAAAGCAATACCTTGCCGTGCTATGGCATGATTTGAGAGTCGGCTATTGTTCAAAGCGTTGTTAGAATTCATTGTCAGTGTCTTCTGAGCCTGCAGCACATTGTTTTGAATATGATGACAAATCTTCATTGACAGATTTGTCTTGTGGGAAGAGCCAAAATTAATTTAAAGCCAAGTCTGGTAATACTATTTGCGATCACAAGAAAAGTTTCTCATAAATCTAAGCTCTGAAGGCAATGACTAAGGAGGCATTCCAGAACTCTGCAGCAGCTCACGGAAACAAGTATTTTATTTATTTTTTGTTTTTATTTTTTTTCCTTTTTGTCTTTTTTCGTGACCGGCAACGGATCGCAACCCTCGGTGCTGCTCCTGCACCTCGCTCAGCCAGTGAGCTGCTGGTCTGTATGTGGGATCCGAACCCTCAGCGGGAGCACCGCCGCGCTTCCCAAGTGGCGCATTGTAGCAGTGCGCCACCGGGCCGGCCCGGAAACTAGAAGGACCGTAGTTGGCAGGATATAGCTCACCCTCTCCTAGGTAATGGTCTCCCAACTGGTCTATCCACAATCTTCTTTTCACGAAGCCTCTGATATTTTGAAAGGTAAACTTGATCATGTCATCCGTGGTCATCTTCCGATAAAAACTAAAACTCATAAAATAGCTATAAGGCCTTGTTTAGTCTAGTCCCTCTCTTTCCAGCTTCCTTGGACACCAGTTATCTCTTGGCCTCTCATCTCTGGCCACAGTGGCCTTCTAGAAAATCCTCATAGGCATCAGGCCGGCCCTGCCAGAGTCTTTGCACATTCTGAACCCTCCCTCGCCTTTTAGCCACTAAACACCTTCTCATTCTGCAGCTCTTGGCTCAGAGGTCAAGCCCTCCTTCTCAGCAGGACTTTTCTGCTCTCTCTGCCCTGGACCACCCTTATCCACAGTATATGTTTTCAAGGTACCATCACCCTTCATTGCACTGGACACAGTTTTGGATTATTTCATGTGGTTATCTGATTAATGTCTCTCTCCCCCTGGAGATGAGAAGCCCCCTTATCCACAGTATATGTTTTCAAGGTACCATCACCCTTCATTGCACTGGACATAGTTTTGGATTATTTCATGTGGTTATCTGATTAATGTCTCTCTCCCCCTGGAGATGAGAAGCCTGCAGGGAGGCAAGGACTCCGGCTGTTTTTACCGGGTGCATACATTATGTAAGCCCAGCACACGGGAGGGAAGTTCTCAGTATAACAGATGGATAAAAGACAAGTGGTATTTGACATTCTTGAGGCTGGTATTCTGTAAGAGGACCACAAAAATCCCCTCTCCCCCTTGTGAACCTGCTGCTCTGCCATCAGATGAGTCCATTTCCCTTTCCCTCAAACCCAGGCTGGTCTCATGACTTGCTTTGACTGCAGCAAGACGCTGGGCCCAGCTCTTCAAAGGCCTGGCAGCTCTGCCGTGGCTCTCTTGGAGAGAACTGTCACGCTAGAAGAAAGCTGGTTTAGACCACTGGAGGAAGAGCAGCCGCCAAGACTGACAGCCAGCCCTTACTGCCAGACAAGCTGGGGCTGACTTATTCCTGGCCCACAGAATCATGAGCCCCAAGATGGTTATTGCTTTAAGCCACTATGTTTGGGATGGTTTATGCGGCCGTAAGAATAACTGAAAAACTGGCCTCTTGTCTTGAAATAAATCCTACTGGCTGTTCGATTTTCTTCATACAATTATCTCTAAGAGGTCAACCATTTCTGTATAATTCAGGAGTCCGATCCCTTTGTATCTGCAGCAGAGCAACACTTAACCCCCGGTTATCTCAGGCGTCCACTGAGGAGTCAGGGTCATTATATGTCGTGTACATGACATTACATGTACTTGCCCTTTTTCCTTGCCATGTTTCACGTGTTACCATCTGAAACTTTGCTAGGTGTTTAATTATTCACATTTTAAGTTCATGAGGGCAGGGATTTGCTTGTCTTTATCACTAGCGATTGTCTAGGTGCCTGGCTTATAGTAGCTGATCAACGAAATTTTGCTGAATAAATAAATCATTCTATGCCTCACTACCTTCACCTGATAAATCCCCTGCCAGCTCCTCCTCCCCCAAATCCAATCCAAACCTCTCCACCACTGAGCTGTCTCCCATCTTTTTTTAGACATAATTCTCAAATATCCTGTGTCCATATGAGCCTCATCTCAGCCTGACACTGCCTCTGTTGATTCAGAGATAATAGTAATGGCTTTGGTCGAATATTAAAGCGGGGTTTTGCATTTAAATCAGATAACATGTCCAGAATTCGGACCTGTAACCACATGGTCAATGAATGTTGGCCCCCTTCATACCTTTTTTTCTGATGCTCTCTCTTTCTCAGACCTTCAAGGACCTCCTGGCAACATCCGCATGTCAACATATGTCAGTAATGGTCTGTAACTCATACGAATTATGGTAAGAGTAACATTGACTGCCATTTACCCTGTGTTAGGCACCATGCTAGGCAGCTGACCTGTACAACAGCCTCTGTTTTATGAAAAAGAAAGCCTAGGTGTACATCTCAGGCCAGCACCTTTTCCGCCCAGCACCTGCCTCTGGAACTAGTAGGTTCTGGACAACAGGATGAAATAGGCCAAGGCAAGTCACGTTGTTCCTCCTTCCTCCTGTTCCATAAGCTGATGCTGACAGTGTCATGTTCTTTCTACTCATCTCCACCATCAAAACTTGTTTTGTAAATGCATTCACTCCAGGGTGTAAATGACTGATAACGACCTCAATTGTGACCTCTCTCTGCTGAAGGAGTCCTGAATTTCAGCCATTTAGGATGCAGAAAGGAAAGAAAACTAGCAAGATGTAGACCTGGGAGCAGGCGAGTCAGACGCCTATCTGCAATCACACTGCTCACCCCAGCAAATAACCCAGTGTTGGCAGGGATGAGCGTGGGAAAAGAGAAGCGTGAAGCCTACGGTGAGGGGACAGAGTCTTTGCAGTGTAGAGCAGGAACTTACAGCGATGAAACAGAGTCTATTCACCTGATTTTCCTGGTTGGTTCCTATAGCATGTGGGCACTTTGCCTCTCGGCTTTGTGTACCACACTCATCCCTGCCTGGTTTTAGTTCCAAATCCCTTTGCTGTTCAGCAGCTTAGCACAGACTGATAACCTCTTCTTCCCTAGAGAGCACTTGTCATTCTTAAGAGCTTATGTCCCTTGTGTATGATAACATAATGGTGAATTTATTCTTCTGATCCCATTTTGCATGAAAAATGTGCTTAAGATAGTTAAAAAAAAACAAATAACATCTCACTGATGGCCCAGCAGAAGTAGTGCTATCTTCTTAAGTCCCTGCTCAGTCAACAGCAGTACTTCTGGAAGCTTTTGCAGTGACTTCTGGAGCACAGTTAATGCTGTACTTCTCAGCACCTCCTGATACCGCTTTCAGTATCAATCCCACAGAGTTGAATTAATTCTTCACAATTTGTCTCCTTAACTACATTGTGAGGCCAGTGAGTGCAGGGCGTGGGCTTCATTCATCTTTTTGTTCTGTCTAACTCAGTGCCTGGTACTTGTTATACAGTCAGTACATCCTGGAAGAAACAGTCTCTCCCTCAAGGGTGTAAGGAGGAAATTGTGGACCCCAGATGGCGAGTTTAGGGATCCTTCGCCTACTGAGCCACCTACTCAAACACTGCTAACTCTGTTCAATTTTCCTCCCATTGCACTACATTACATGATTGAAAGGAAGCCCACTGAGTCTGAGTGCTCTTGTCTGACCACAACTTCTCTCCTCCATAACGTCTTCCCATTGACATTATTGTCCCCCGAGAGAGCAGATCCAGGAGGGAGGCTATCATTAGACCAGTGCGTCCACCTTGCCCTAGAGGACATCAGGACCCAGGCCATCCTGCACATCTCCCGAGATAGCTCAGTCACCACCATGAGTCTGAACCACCCAGGGCACCTCCTGTTACCTGGGTTCTTTCTACCACCCGACCCAGTTGGTGTCCCTCCACAAGCACCCCTTCTCACCATGCTCCCAGAACTCATGGTCATGAGCAGTGTCCCCTGTATCCCTCAGCCTCTCAGCTGCTGGAGAGCAACTTGCAACCTTCTTGACTGCTCTGCTTTAAAATGATGACTGTAAATGTCGAATAGGCCCGGAGGACTCCCTGGTGACTCACCAAACTTCCATAATATATTTACTCTCCCTCTCTCAAAGATGAATATTCCATATCCCCTCATTGCTCTTCAAACTGCTGTTATTCCCTATTCCTTCCTCACTCGTAGCTGATGATCTTGTTTCTTAATTCACAGAGGACCTAAAAATATTCTAGAAGATCTCTAACTCTTCCCTCCATATCTTCTGCCTTGGTGTTCAATCCCCTGTCCTTCCCTGTCACTTCCCAAACCTCCACATGGGCACTGAATCCATATCCATTTTGGCCCACAACATCCATGTCCCCCTCTATTCCATTGTTTCCATCAAAATATAAACATGATATCCTATCTCCCATCTTTGAAAACCCTGTCTAGATCCCTCCAGCTACACTAAATTTCTGGCTCCACGGTCTAGCAAAACTATTTAAAGTATTTGTCTAATTTCCCTGTTCCCAATTCTTCATCTTTTGTTCTTTTTAGGAAGCACACAGTCAGGCTTTTATTCCCATCACCCCACTGAAGCTCTTGGCCTCACGTGACCTCCTCATTGCCAAGTCCAGAATTGGTTCCAGTCCTCTCTTACTTGACCTAGCAGCTGTATGTGGCACAGTTGATTACTCTTGCCATCTTGAAACATTTGCATTTGGCTTTGGGGACAACACGTTCTTCTGATTTTCCTTCTACCGCCTGCGCCACTCTTCCTCCATCTCTTTTGCTGGTTGTTTCTTTTCTTTTTCCAGATCACTGAGTATCAGAATGTCTCCAGGCTCAGCTCTCTCTCTATACCTTCTCTCTTGTGGATCTCTTCATTCCTGTGGCTTTAAATACGTTGATGTGTTCCAAGTTTACATCTGTAGCCCCCCTTCCCCTCCAAGCTCCAAATGCATAAATCTAACTGTCTACTTGTCAACTCTACTTAGGTGTCCAGTAGAGACTTCTCAACGTAGTGCATACAAATTAAGCACTCCTATTTCCCACTCTCTCCAAACCCTTCCAAGCCTGTCCTCTGGTTTTCCTCATGTCAGTAAAATGCACTACTACTTACCCAGTTGTTCAGGCCCTGAACCTTTAAGTTATATTTAATTCCTCTATTTTTCTCACAACTTGTGTCCAAACTTGTCAGATCTATGTTTGAAATAAGTGCTGCATGTGATGACTTCTCTCACATCCACCTGTCCCACCTGAGTCCAAGGCACCATGACCCTTCTCTTCTCCTGTTTCCACTCTCACCCTCAAACAGCCCATTCTTCACTCACCAACCAGAACATTCCTTTAAATGTATGAATGAGCCACTCACCTGCTAGAAACCCTCCAATGGTTTCCCATCACAATTTGAATAATATGCAAATTGTGCATATATTACTTTGGCTTACAAAACCCCCGCATGACTTTGACCTTGTCGATCTGCCCAATCTCTTTCTGACCTTGTCCTTTCCTTCACTGTCTGTTCATCCACACTGGCTTCCTTGCTCTTCTTAAACAGGTCTGGTCCTATCCCATCTCTGTGCTTGCTGTTCCCTCTGCTCGGGAAGCTCTTCCTTCCAGATCTTGCAAGGTCTGCTCCTCACTTCTGCCAGGTCCTTGCTCAGATATCATCTCTTCAGACAGGACTGTCTGACCACCCATCCCATTGACTTTGTCGATCTCTAGCCTCTTATCCTGTTGACATTTTGATTCTGCATTAATTAATTCTTGACTTTCTAGGATATCTCTGTATGTTTTTGTCTATTCCTCTAAAAGAATGCAAATGTCTCATTGGCAAGCACTGTTCTGCCTTGATCACCCTAAGTGTCTAATAAACACCTGTGGAGTGGGCAGATGCATGAAAAATGTGCAGTTCAGGAGGCAGGAAGAGATGGGATGCAGGAAGGTAGTAAGCAGGCAGCGGCTCAGGTAAGGAGTGTTATTTCAATAGATTCAAAGCTGTGATATTCTTCCAGGGGCAGAGTAAGAAGTAATGACGGCCAGGTGTGATGGAAGAACAGGTGGTGGACTGAGAAAGGGCCCTCTGGCAAACTTTTAGGACAGAAATTTCTGCAATAACAGAAATGATCTATATCTCTGCTGTCCAAAGCAGTAGCCAGTGGCTACATGCAGCTATTGAGGGCTTAAGATGTGGCTAGTGGGACTGAGGGACTGAGTATTAATTTTATCTAATTTAAATAACTACATGTGGCTGGTGGTTATAGGTATTGAAACCCGCAGAATCCCTTCCCTCCACTTGTGACTGCAGGATAATAATGTGTACTTCATCGATTGTTGAGAGGACTATTGAAATAAAAAGCCTGGAAAATATCTGGAACATAGTTGGCACTACAAAAATAATACCTGCTATTATGACACAGAGTTGCAAATTAAATGAAAGTACACGCTGTTTAAATTTGGATCTAAAGCACCTGAAATGGACTTTTATTAATTTTTTACCATGACTTTTTTTAAAGAATTAATAGATAACCAATGTGTGAGTCTGTACTTGAGCTTACAGACTAAAAACGCTGTTTAAATTTGGATCTAAAGCACCTGAAATGGACTTTTATTAATTTTTTACCATGACTTTTTTAAAGAATTAATAGATAACCAATGTGTGAGTCTGTACTTGAGCTTACAGACTAAAAATAGCAAACAACCATTTTGGGATCCCACCGAAGGCCTTTCAGAGATACATGACTAATCCAAGTGGATCAGCTTGCTGATTGATACTTATAATGAGCTAATTAGTTTTGACAACAGTTAATTTAGCATCTGCAAAAATTGGATTTGTAACATTACTGTTTTATTTTCAAACAGTGTCATCTTCAACTTCCCAGATGATTTTGGAAAAGAATAATGTTTGCTTTAACACTTATTATTAAAACGAAGGAACAGGTATTTACCGGCTTTGGCTGACGGTGAGAGAGAACGCGTGGGTGGGAAACAAACCCAGCCAGCCCTGGAAACTCTCAGAAGGCCACGCTAAGGGGCAGGGCATTAAAGGCGACATGGCCAGGGGCGCGCGGGGCTGCCCCGGGACGCTCTCCACCCGCTGCGCTAGCCTGGTACCCCACCTCTCTCCCTACCCGAGGCTTGGCGCAAAGCTCGAGGAGATACGTTGCAAAAAGCAATTCCAGAATTACAGGAGTACGCTTTTCTGCACTGTCTGATCCGCCCCGGTGGGGTGAAGATTCAGCATTCTGCACATAATTTGGAATTCAAAAATCCAGAGCCAGTCTTTTCCCAAACCACAGGCAGCTATGGACCAGCCGTCGACTCTCAAGGGCAGGGACCGTAGGCATCTGGGTGCTGCTCCTGGCCCGCAGTTACCCACATTTTGAGCCGCCCCACCGTGGGCTCGTGCTGGCTTCAGCTTCTAGCTCAGGGGCCGAGGGACGTCGGTGTGAAATATTTGCCGAGACCGAGGTGGCTGCGGAGTGTCTGTTGCCTGCGTCTCCCTGAAAGAGCGCAAAGAGAAAGGCGGGCTGTGAGCCAGGCGCCCTGGGGAGAGAGGCCGTTCCCGGCTCGACAGGCAGTCGGACCCAGCAGGGAGCCTGGCACAGTCTGCGGTCCAGGGCCGGCTTCGCCCGGCCACCGCGGAGGCGACAAGGGACTGGACAGCGCGGCGCGTACCCCGCGCCTCCGCAGCTGGGAACCTGCCGTAGCGCGCTCTGCCGCGCCGCCTCTGACACAGTTCAAGATCAGAAGCAAAACCAAAAAACAAAAACAATACCAAAAAAAAAAAAAAAAAAAAAAAACAGAATACTCAAGCTGTAG
>NW_007732288.1:27596-41447 GCF_000696425.1 Galeopterus variegatus | reverse complement strand
GTTGCCGGACACGGAAAAAAGACAAAAGACAAAAAAAAAAAAAAATACAAAAAAAAAAAAAAAAAAAAAAAAATCAGAATACTCAAGCTGTAGCGCGCGGCAGCCTGGTTGCGAGCGCCGGTGCCGCGAAATTAGAACCCCGAACCCCCCAAGCGCGTCTGTGGCTAGCGTGTGTGTCGCACCGAGCCAAGCCGGTGGAAGCGGAGGATATACCCGGCTGTCATTTGAACAGGTTGCCTCACAGTCACCTGGAGAGGGCGGCCTGGGAGAGGGAACCGCTGCGCCCCGGGGACCGCAGGGCCAGTGCCACGCGCACGCTCACGCCCGCGGAATTGGCACTTGGGTTTAGGGAGCGCGCAGATCTGTCGACGAGCCAAGCCGGCCTGAGAGCCAGGTCCCGAGCAAAGCCGGGAGGGACCTGAGGGCTGAACGCGACTTTTGTCGGTTCAGGATGCATTTCCAAGCCACAGGGTCCACCGGCCCAGGGGCTTGAGCTGCGAGCCACACCCGGACTGCTGGGGCACGGGGTGGGGAGGGCATCACTCCGCAGAAGGGACTTTGCAAGTGGCAGTCACTGCGGATTTTGCAGGCGTAAAGATCAAGCCGGCGTGCCAGCGGACAGGGAAACCTCTGGTTTTCTGGGCAGGGGACCATGATCTGCGTAAGAAACCCGGGTTTCCATCACTGCAAACGGAACGTAGAAACTCGGGCATGAGTACGGGGCGTGGGGACGTGCCCACCCAGTCTTCTGGATTGCCCCGAGGCGGGACCCCCCTGCAAAGGCCGATGTGAAAACCTCAAGTTCAAGACCTCACAGGTGGTACTAAAAACATGCCACTGCGTTTTCTCCTACCTCGGGGCGCTAAGCGCGCCAAGCACAGGGTTCCAAGACACTTGTTAACTAGAAGGTAACTTGCCAGAACACGAAAGGGAGCCGGGGTGAGGTGGGGGCGCTGGTAGAAGACCGCGTGCGAAAGGCGGGAGGCGCTTAGGGTAAGTAGGGATCCGTCCATCCAGGGGCCCGGGGAGGTCGGCCCTCACCCACCCTCCCTTCTGGATGCCCGCGCCCCGCGCCCCACGCACTCACCTGAAACGCCCGTGGGGAGGCGCGCGCCCGCGTGCGGGGGACCTGCGACCCGGCTTCAGTCCCAGGAGCTGCCTGCAGCCCTTGGCGGTGGTGGTGGTGGGGGGTGCGTCTCTCGCAGGAGCCAAATCTTACTCCTTTTGTACCCGCTGACTCACCCCTCCACCGCAGATGCCTTTAAGCTGAACCTGGCTCGCTATCGCTTTACCTGGATATTTGAAAATAAAGTGAAAATAGAAAAGGAAAAAAAAAAATACAACCAACCAATAACTCCACAGTCACCCTTTTAATATTCAGCTCCCCGACGCCAGAAAAGAATGGCAAGGAACTTTGCAGCTCTCGCTGACGTAACGCAGGCAGAAGCCCAGCTAGTACCGTAATCTCCGGCTGTTACCGTATTACTCTGCGGCAACAGGCACAGGCCCGAACAGTAGTAGTTTTTCCCTCCTGCCTAGAATGGGATGTGTTCTTGCTCTTTAAATGGCGTGTGTGTGTGTGTGTGTGTGTGTGTGTGTGTGTGTGTGTGTGTGTGTGTGTGAGAGAGAGAGAGAGAGAGAGAGAGAGGGGAGGAGAGGAGAGGAGAGGAGAGGAGAGGAGAGAGAGAAGAGGAGAGGAGAGAGAGAGAGAGAGTGTACGCGCGCGCGCCTGTGTGTAGGAGTTATTTGTAGTAAATAACTTCTTTAAATGGTCTGATTTAAAAATAAAGAAAAAATGATACCCTTGCCAGATATTACTGTGTGTGGTGCTTATTTTGAACAGCTTGACTTGATTAACACTTGGACTAGGTTCTGTTAAAATCAAGAAGCATATTGGGATGCCAAAAATGCAGGTAAATTATATGGTTTGCAGTTGTTTTAAAAAGCAAGTAAAATCAGATAAAATTCAGTACAACTGACTGTAAAATAAAATTATATTTCCAGGAAGATAAAGTGAGCATATCTAAACCTTATTAAATACGACTCATCTATTTCTTTAGACAAATGGATTTTAAAAACATTATAGTCCTACTGTAGTTTCTCACATAGGTCAGTGTTTACAAAGTGTCACACATTCTTTTCCAGTTTTCATAAGAAAATGTTTCCTTTAAGGAGTGTTACTTCTCTTTAATTTTCTTTAGTTTATTAGTAGTTGGATTAGGAAAAGCTGGCACTACCAGTCTTATTTACTTTTTTTCTAGTAAATTCCATGTTCTGTCTACCTTATGTTTGAATAAAGCCATATGTGTTTCAGAATACTGGGAACATACAAGAATTTTTCCCACTCTGATTTCCACCTTCCAAGTCATCTTCTTTCATCTTTATTGATTCAGACAAAGCACAAGGTTTTTAAAGTATTTACTAGGATCCCTTAAACCTAGTTACAAAAGGGTAACTTTGAGCAGTGTCATGCACTTAAATTTCCTCCCCTGAATAAAAATTTATTAATATTATTAACTTTTCCAAGTGAGATAATGTTTGGGAGGCTCTTTTATAGCAGTAAATCTCAAAATGCCACAAGGAATGCCAAAGAAAGGGTCAAGAAGCCCTATGTCTTTGAAGAACTAATATTTAGATTTCCTTTTTTTTTTTTTTTTACACAGAATCCTCTTGCACCACCCCTGGTCTATAGGGATAGTCCCACACTTATCACATTTCATTTGACTTTAACATTATTTAATATATATATATATACACAAATGGCTGTTCATCCATAAACTGAATTTTATGCTACAGAAGGAATCTACAGGTTGAGCAGACAGCTCTCTGGTCACACAGCCAGTTGCTTTCTCTGGAATTCAGGTGGAGGAGGCTAGACTATAATTCCTTGCAACTCTTACACCTTATTACCAAATATGTGTATAATGTCTGTTGCCCAGAAATTCCATCCACCGGAAGGACATACGTTGTTTAGTTTCATATTCATTAACCTGTGCCATGAAAGCGAGTTCTCTATTAAAATCTGTTCCATGGTAGATAAGGGAAGTAGCGTTATCAGCAAGAAAAGCAACTGAAAATTGCTCAGCTCTGCAAGGTCAGAATTTAGAAAGGTCTTTGGAACTCTCAACACCCACCTCCTGACAAAGAATAACACACACATTCCCCGTCTCCCCCTAGTAACTAACTAGCCAACGAACTAGCTAATGCCAAGACTGGGAAAATTAGCTACCAGGTAGGTCTTTAAAATCTGCTTCTCAGCTCGTGAACATCAATGTTTGAAAATTAACTCTTAGAACCAAATTTTAAGTTGCTAACCATCAACTCACAAACAGGAAACTATTCATCTGTTGGTTACTTGTTAAAGAATAGTTGACATGGTTGTCCCGGGATGTGTCTGAATTAGACGCTGTGGGTAGGTGGAGTGAAGAGAGACTAGTCTGTGGAGTTGCTACCCTCCTATGAGACCATGGCAAAAATCTAGCTTTTCTGAGCCTGGGTTTTCTAATTTTTAAAGAGAGACAGTGATACCCCCCAGGGCTGTTATTAGGGTTAAATGAAATTACATTTCTGAAGAATGCATCTCATAGTGCTTCTTAACTCTTTTATTACTAATGTTATTGCCCCTTTCTGCTCATTTTGTATGCTGCTTTAAGGCAAAATATACTTCTAACCCAGAGTAGTCCAAAGCACTGGTAGGATCAGCTGGAGGACGTGCTAAATGACCTGGGCATCACACTTGGGCCCAATGGTGTACAGATTGACCCAATGTGGCAAAGGTGGGAGAGCTGGACCTGCTCACTGGCTACTCCTTTCTTTCCCTCCCCCCATTCATTTTCCCATGTCTTGAGGGGCGATGCAAATGTGTATGAGAATTTCAGTCCATACATCCAGACAGCTGCCCTTGGGTCTTGGAGTACGCACACCTGTGATGTTGTCTGCCCTTGAGAGGATGGGCCCAGGTAAAAGGACTAAAAGCCCTGAAAGTGGTTGTGAGGACAACTGGGGCAAGGCATTCTGGGTCCCAAAGGTGCAAGCTCCAGGTAGGCATATCACATTAGTTCTGTGGACTCTTTGCCCCAAGGGTAAGGCCATAGCCAGAAGGAGTCAGAGATAGGCTCACTAAAGCCTGAAACCCAAGCCAGGAGACCTGCTAGTCTGGATCTAAGGCTGCTACTCTGTATACTCCAGGTATGATGGAAGTTGAGAAGTCCACTGAAGGGAAGGTTCTGAGAAGACTCAGGGAATATCGCTTGATGCAGAGCTAGCAGGGTAAGCAGGACCAGACTGGTGGACAAAAGGGAGAAAGGCACGTCAACAGCAGATGCATCCTAGAGTGAGGTGTGTGTGTGCTTGTGTGTGTGTGCGCACGTGTGCACGCATGTGTGCATGCATGTGTGTATTCAGCAACACTGGAAGAGCCAGTCAGATTGGAGAAGAAGAGCTGGGCAATTAACACACACCCGATGCCTTCTGCTGTGGGTTGAATTGTATTCCCCAAAGGTTCATGTATTAATTCCCACTGTAGCAGTGTTAAAAGGGTGGGAAATCCAGTTATGATAATTGAAAGGTGCAGCCTTGAAGAGGTGATTAGATTGTGAAGACTGTGCCCTAGTAAATGGATTGATCCCTTCATGGAGTAATAAGTTGATAGTTTAATGAGTGGTCATGGGCATCATTCTGATGGCTTTATAAGTAGAGCAAGTGAGCAGGCTAGCTTTCTCTTGCTCAAATCAGTTGCCATGTTATATCCTGCATTGCTCTGGAGAGTCACAACCCACCACATATGGCTCCCTCCAGGTGTATTCCCTGGACTTTGGACTTCCGAGCCTCCAAAACTATAAGGAATACATTTTATTTCTGTATAAGTTATCCAGATTCAGGAACTCTGTCATAAGCAACAGAAATGGACTAATACATCTTCTATTGGCAGGACTGTGTTAGTGACTATTGAGAAAGTCAGCAAGTGGGGGAGGCTTTGAGGTAGGAAAAAAAAAGAAAGAAAAAGAATCTGTCAATCATTCTCTTAGAAAACAATACATAATGGAATTAGCAGATGTTTTCTTGGATTTATGATTCTAAGTGACAGGGTTAGAGGGTTTAATGTTAATATCCACCAAAAAGACCTGGCTTTTCAACTAATTCTCCTAAGACTTAAAAAGTTCAAGTGGGAGGAAAATGAAAAACATTGCTCAGAAAGATATTGATGTGGTACCAAATCACAATTCTCCAAACAAGCATTGTGTTCTAATCCTTTATCGAACTGAAAAAACTGCACAGTGCACAGACAGTGCTGAAGGAAGTTTTTGATGAGATAATAATTCTGTCCTTGGCATCATTTGCCCAGATTCTCATTTTCCTGAGAAAATAACTTGCTCCAAATCTTATGAGGTACATCATCCCATCCCCACAATATAGGGATATCAGGGTGGGAATATGGGGTCCAATCAGCCTATAGCCGATCAAGTAAATTATTCCTTTAAAAGAAGAAAACTTTGCTCTTGCATAGTAAATGCGAGTGGAGGCATATCAATCAAATTCTCTCAATAACTTTGTCAAATATCATCTGAAAGAAGAAGTAAAAGACCTAAATCAATATCTGTACCTAGGATATAAACACTTCACATCATTTCTCCGTCTGCTGATGGGCTGTTTATAGGCCCATTAAAATGGATATTGGCCTGCATTTGATTATAAAATATGTGCTCATATTAGCACGTTCCAAAAAGTCAGAAATGTCTGATAACAAAATTCCTGTAATCCTACCATTGGAGAAATATATGTATATATATTTCATACACACACACGAACACACTCACATAGGAAATACATTATATGCATGTATTTATTATGTGGGTAATATATATATATATATATATACACATTGTATACATTATATACAATACTGTAATCATCCTGTATCTACAGTTATATATCTTACTTTTCCTCTAGATTATTTCATTAACTCATCCTCATATTATTACATTTGTCCAAAAACATGGTTTATAATAGCTGTATAGCTGTTCCATTTTACGTATATGGTATGGTCTGAATGCTGGTGTTTCCCCAGAATTTCATGAATGGGATCAGTGCCTTTATAAAAGAGGGAGCCTCTTTTCCCTTCTGCCATAAAGGGCACATAGAAGATACCATCTATGAGGAAAGGTCCTCACCAGACACCAAATTGGCTGGCTCCCTGGCTCCTTGATCTCGGACTTCTCAGCCTCAGGACTGTGTGCAATAAATTTCTGTTGTTTATAAATTACCAAGTCTAAGGTATTTTGTTATAGCAGACTGAATGAACTGAAATAGTATGTGTCATGATAAATTTAAATATTTAGGCTTTTCAAAAATTTCTGTTCTATAACTTGTACTGTGATAAATACTCATATATAACATCAAACTCAAATTTTTTCTTGAGATTATTTCTGTAACTGTAATTGGAGTATCAAAATTTATGAACATTCTAAAGGTTATAATAGATATTGCCTTCTAGAAGTTTCTAGAACAGAACTGAGCCACCAAAGGTAGGAAAGGGGGATTAGCAAGAAATAAGTAAAGGGCCATAAAATTGATTATAGTGTGTAATTTTTTTTTGCTGGGTTAGAAAGTAAATATTTATTTTATTTTTAGTTGAAATGTAACATAATTGATTATATATATGTGTGGGATACAGCATTGAATATCAATAACTGTGTGCAATATGCAATGCTCAAATCAGGGAAATTAGTATCCCTTTACCAATGTCTTGTGTCCCTTTACCAATGTCTTGCTAACCCCCCCAGCCCCCTTCCTGCCTCTGGTGGCCTCAGTTCTGTTCTCTCCTTTTGAAAGTTATTATTGTGATTGTTGTATCTTTCTCCTTTTGTTTGTTTATTTTTTTAGCTCCCATTTATGAGTGAGGACCTGTGGTTTTCTCTTTCTGTGCCTGGCTTATTTCACTTAGCATAATATTCTCTAAATTCATCCAGGTTGCTGAAAATGGTAGAATTTCATTCTTTTTTTTAATGGCAGAATAATATTCCATTTTGTGTATATATCACATTTTCCTTATCCGGTCATCTGTCAATGGACATTTAGGTTGGTTCCAGCTCTTGGCTATTGTAAATAGAGCTGTGATAAACATGGGAGTGCAGTTATCCCTTCGACATGATTTCCATTCCTTTAGGTATATACCCAGCAGTGGGATTGCTCGATCATATGGCATTTCTATTTGTATTTGTTTGAGGAAACTCCATACTGTTTTCCCTAATGGCTGCACTAATTTACAGTCTCACCAACAGTGTAGGAGCGTTTGCCTTTCTCTTCATCCTCGCCAGCATTTTTCTTTTTGATAATGGCCATTCTAACTGGGGTGAGATGATATGTCAGTGTGGTTCTGATTTGCATTTCCCTGATGCTGAGTGATGTTGAACATTTTTTCATGTGTCTGTTGGCCGTTGTATATCTTCCTTCGAGAAATGTCTATTCAGCTTCTTTGCTCGGTTTTTAATTTGTTTACTTGATTTTTTTACTGTTAAGTTGTTTGAGTTCTTTGTATATTCTGTACATCAATCCCTTGTTGGATTCATAGTTTGCAAATATTTTCTTCCATTCTGTAGGGTGTCTTTTTGCTCTGTTAATTGTTTCTTTTGCTGTGCAGAAGCTTTTAAATTTGATATAATCCCATTTGTTCTTTTTTCCTTTGGTTGCCTGTGCTTTGGGGGTCTTATTCATAAATTCTTTGCTCGGTCCTGATTTCTGAAGTGTTTCCCTTATGTTTTCTTTTAAGAGTTTTGTAGTTTCCGGTCTTAAGTTTAAGCTTTAATCCGTTTTGAGTTGATTTTGGTATATGGTGAGAAGTACAAGTCTAGTTCCATTTTTCTACATGTGTATGCCCAGTTTTCTCAGCACCATTTGTTGAAGAGGCAATCTTTTCCCCAATGTATGTTCTTGCCCTTCTGGATCCATTTCTGGGCTCATGCCACACTTCCTGTGGGCCACTCCCAACCAGTGGCTAAGCGTGGCAGAGGTTCCAGTGTGGCCCATTACTGCAAGGCACAGGATTTCTTGAATGGGTGACCTTGTCTCAAATCTGCTAAAACTTTCTGACAACTGTGCAATAGTTTGATGCTTTTCCTTCCCAGTCCTCCTCTCTTCCCTTTTCTTCATCAGGTTCCAACCTGGATCATAGTCCGGAGGTTCTTCTTGCCTTCGCCACCTCCTCCCCCACTTTTTCCTTCACCAGCATTTCCCTAGTATATCTCTTGTATGAATAATCATGTCTGCTTCTTGGAAAATTTATGCATATGTTAAAGATGTTAGCATTTTGTGATTTTTTTTGGCATTTCTTCTGGTCATAGACATTTAAAGAAAAAGTTCCATAAATTTATATAATAAGACGGGTGGTCTACATAAGTTCTCCTATAATCAACACAAAGTGTCATATTTATTTATATCTGGGTAACCCGTGAACCTCATATGCCCATATTTTGTGCATATTTTATAGGAGTTTACTTATCAGTGGTTTTTTTCTATGATCAGAATGGTTGACTTCATGAAAGAACTTCTAGGACCTTCCTTATTTCTCACTACTCAGGGAATTTTCCTTCCACACTTAGGAATTAATTTCAGAATGAAATTAATCCACATAAAGACAATGAGAATCTGCACCAATTTGAAACTTCTCTTTAAAGACCTTCTGAAATGAAAACCTTGTAGAGTGGGTATTGGGAAGGAGTGTCCCTTAAATTCTTCTGACTGCAGTTCAGCAGATAATACACTATAATTTCAAAGGCCTAAAATAAGATTATTTCCTGTCTTTTATGGAAGGATAAATTTGAGGTCTTGATATTGATATTGATATTCAGAGTTTTTATCCAGTCTTGTTAATTTAACTGCCTTTGATGCAGTTTCTCTACTTTCTGGAAGAAGATGTGAGACATAAGTTGATAAAATGGTTTTGTTCCTCTGTCCAGCATAAGAAAAGGCAAAACAAAACAATTTTTAAAAATTATTTTTATTTCTATTGCTTATACTTATTTATGGGGCAAGAACTGACTGTCAGCACCGGTGCCCAAGTTGTGCTGAGTAAATCAACGCTATCATCATGCCCACCACCTCAATTTGCAATTATTTCCTATGTCCCCTGCCCAACTTCTCTCCAATGGCCCTCTCCCCCCGTCCCAGCATCCCTAGGTCTGTTCTCTTCCTCTGCAAGTTCAACACACACTGTGGTCTTTCTTTCCTTCCTTCTTTCTTTTTTAGCTCCCACTTGTGAGTGAGAACATGCGGTATTTTTCCTTCTGTGCCTGGCTCATTTCACTTAACGTAACTTTCTCCAAGCTCATCCATGTTGCTGGAAATGGCAGAATTTCATTCTTTTTTGTGGCTGAGTAGTATTTGTTTGTGTATATATACCACATTTACTTATCCAGTCATCCGTTGATGGACATTTAGGTTGGTTCCATATCTTGGCTATTGTAAACAGAGCTGTGATGAACATGGGAGTACAGATGTTCCCTTCAACATGACGATTTCCATTCCTTTGGGTATATACCCAGAAGTGGGACTGCTGGGTCATATGGTAGATCTATCTGTAGTTGTTTGAGAAACCATCATACTGAACAAAACAATTTTTACTGTTCTTTTTTTTCACCTTCTGAAACAGCTTTCATCTTTTTTTCTACACCCTTGTAGCAATAAAGTGAATACAATTAAGAGAATTATAATAAGCCTATAATAAAAAAAAAACAAACATCAGAAGTCAAGTCAATCTGATTTCCTTAGAAGCACAAGTTGTAACTGGGAAATCCTTAGAAAAAACTGTGACATTATCAGCTGAGAAAAACTTAAAAAAATAAAAGCCTAGAAAGCTGAGGATCCCAAGCATCTATTTGACACTTTCAGTGACAAGTGAGTTTCTAGATATGAGAAAGTAAATTTTTAATGAAGTAAATTAAATACTAGTTTAGACTAACATAGGGACATTGATCTTCATCAGCATTCTACCTGCAGTTCTGACAAAAACATGAAATTGTAGTTAAAAAATATACTTGTTGTGTAAACTCAACTTCAAAGCAAAATTCGTAGCCTCCCTCTGCAACCAGATATGCCCCTCTCAGTTCCCATATACAGAAATTCTGCAGCTACCAGTCGTTTATGACAGGAATAGCAAGATGGATAATCAAGGTACTGATTATAATGGGAAAATAAATGTCCCAAATAACTATTGATCTTGATTAAATTTGTGGCAAGATAATTTGTCAACTCCTGTGTTGGTCAGAATAAGAGTAAGAAACAGATTGTACCTGGAAAAGAATTTAACTGGAGAAAAGTTAGTGAAAGTCTTCTTGATGGTGCTTGGACTTTGGATAATTTGGATTACAAAAAACATTTTTTAAACATGACACAAAAAATAGGACTTGTGAAAAAATGATAAATCAAACTATATCAATATTCAATACATCAGTGTGATAAAAGGAACAAAGGAGTGATGTTAAATTATGACTTTAATTGGGAGCAAAATATTGGGAAATATTTAACAAACCAAGATTATTTTCTGGAATATGTAAATTGTATCATCTTCTGACCTCCAGTATTTTGGAAAAGTCAGTCAAATTTCTATCATCGTTTCCTTGAAGGTAATGTGTCATTTTTCTCTCACTAATTTTTAAGATTTCTCTTTAATTTTGAATTTCATCTGCTTGACTATGATGTCTCTATGGCTTTGTTTATATTTATCCTGCTGAGCTTCTAAGGTCTGTAAATTTAGGTTTTTCACCACCATTAGCCATTATTTCTTAAATTTTTTTCCTACCCCCTTCTCCCTCTCTTCTCTCCTGGGATGTCAATTACACATATGTTAGGGCACTTCACCTGCTCAGCTGGAATTTCTCTTTGCAGGCTGCAGTTTAGTTTTCATGACTTTCCTTGGAATCTCCCCTGTGCATCAGTAATTCAGCACTTACCCAATGATTTAGGCAGATTTTGTAAGCAGATTTTGGTGCTTTTGCTTTCTATGACTTCCTCCTTTCTAGGATTCCCTTCTTAATTTTCCACCTGCTTTGCCAGGTTCAAACTCTGTGCTCTGCAACCCCAAGTGAGTAAAATTAGATATTTCTGTCAATTTTTTACTTATGCATTACCTGGAATTTTCTATGAAGACAATTACCTACATTTAGTAACAAATTTGTCTCTTTCTTTTAAAATTCTTATGCCTCTTATTTCTTCATCCTTTTCTTTTTTTAAAATTTCATTAGGTCCTATGTAATGCTAAATTTTAGGATGATTATACAAATTCTTGCCTTGATCTATTCTTTAATGGGTATGCTTATAGACTTTAGTGTGAGATATCTTTTGGTAAATAATCTTATCTGTTAAAGTAGCTCCCATATACTTATAATTTGCAAAAAGCCTTTTTTAAAAAATCATATTTTGTTTTCTCTTTATCATCCCTTTTCTTAGATTTTCCTCTCCTGTTTTTCTTCTTTTCATTTTATTGATAAAGTTATTCTGTATTCATCCCTGCATCCAATTTTGGCTTGAAAAATTGTATATTTTATTTTTCTTTTGTTTGTAGTTACTGACAAATTTTTGTTATTCATGCATAAATATATGTTATGCAAGCAATGGCTAGAAAAACTATGCTATGTCTTTTTTCCCTCTCCTAAAACCAATTATGTTAGCATGCTCTAGTTTCCCATTGAACTGCATTTCCAAATTCCTCATTATTGCTGATGAGAATTTAATTTGCCCTTTAAAAATAAAAATTGACAATTAGTATCTATAATTAAATTTACCAACATATTTCCTAATTCTTCCTTGCTTGTTGCAGCCCGTTCCTTTCCTCTGGGTTCACTTTTCTTATTCATTTACTAAATACTTTTGAGCACTTGCTTTTTACTATGCACTGTTTTTGGTAGTTAAAACAGATCAACGAGCAAAGGAAACAAGCATTACTTTTTTATGGATCTTTCATTTTTGTTAAAATGAAACACTTAATATTACTTTCACAGACGTTTTACACTGTGTAAAATTTCCTTAACCTTTATATATCTGAAAACGTCTTTATTTCATGTTTCTCCTGAAAATACTTTTATTGGTGATAAGTCTGTTATATTTTCTTTTCACCATTTTGAATATTTATCATTTTTCATGATGTTATCAATTTTTTTCTGATGGTAATTTTGCTAGCAGTCTAATTGTCATTTATTTGTGAGTAATCTTTTCTCTCTCTAGTAGCTTATAGCATTTTATTTTTTCCATTTGTATTCTAAAGTGGCACAAAATGTGATTGTTTTTTTATTTTATTGCATATTATTGGTGTCATTTCAAAGTGAAGATTCATGTAATTTAATTCTTGAAAACTCTCATCTATTATTGCTGTGGATTAATAGAACTGTGTCCCCCAAAGTCCGTATATTAGAAGATAAATTCCCATTGTCACTGTTGAGGGTGGGAAATCCTATTATGGTAATTGAAAGGTGGGGCTTTGAAGAGGTGATTAGATTCTGAGGACCATGCCTATTGAACAGATTAATAATGGTGGTCACGGACACAGTTCTGAGGGCTTTAAAACAGCAGCACATGAGAGTCTTTCTCTGTTCTACCATTTTCTGCCATGTGAGACTCCTGCATTGCTGTAAAGCCACCACCAGAGAAGACCCTCACCAGATGTGTTCCCTGGACTTTGGATTTCCCAGCCTCAGAAACTGTAAGCAATAAATTTCGTTTTCTTTATAAAAAGCACACAGAAATGCTCTAATACAATTATCTTCTGTTTAAACTTTTTACATAGAAGCAAAATACACCTGCAAAAAAGTGCACTTTTGTTAAAATACCACCTTTAATTGTTCTTTCACAGATGTTTTGTAAGTCATCTAAAATTTTCTTAATAATTTTCTTATTCATTTTCTTAGTTGTGCATTTACAATTGTAAATGTACAGCTTGATAGATTATCACAACTGTCCATGTCATGAATCAGAACATTGCCAAAACCATAGAAGCCTCCTTCATAGACAGTCATCGTCTTCTTCCCCACAGGTAAATACTATCTTGATGTCTAATTTTACACTTATGTCCTTTTTTGATCTTTGTATAAATCATGCAGCATATATTTGATTATGTCAAGCTTCTTTAGTTCAGGATCATATTTATGAGATTCAATCATGCTGTTTTCTATAAATCATGTAGATCATTTATTGACATTGTTTTATAGTGTTTCAGTGCATCAATCAATCAATTTTCATTTATCCTTTCTACTCTTGGTGGGTATTTAGATTGTATCCAGTGTTTAGCTATTATGGATAATATTGCTATGAACATGCTGTAAAAGTCTTTTGATGCACATGTGCCTGAATTTTTATTTCAATTTCTATTTCTAGAAAAGGAATTTCAGGATCATAGAGAAAGTATAAATTCTACACATTCCACTTTACTGGATATTGACATGTGCCTTTCCAAAGTAGTGGTACCAGTTACACCTTCATCAGCAGTACAAAATTCTCTGTTGTGAGTCTTAATTTTAGCCATTTTGGTCTGTGTGTCTAGAAATAGCTAAGTGTGACTTTAACTTGAATTTTCCCAAGTACTAGTGAGATCGAGCAATTTTTCATATGTTTACTGGGCATTTAGTTGCTTTTTTTGTGAAGTATCTGTTCAGGTCTCTTTCTGAGTTTTGATTGTTATATATTTTCTTCTTATTTAGTTTTATTTTTTAAATAAAAATTATATTGAGGGATATCCTTTGCAAAAACAAAGCAGTAGAATCATAATTGTACAGCTATACAGGTTTTCACAAAGAAAACTTCCCCATTAAGAAGTACAAATCTGGGCCGGCCCGGTGGCGCACTGCTATAGTGTGCCGCTTGGGA